>NW_027069836.1:728899-742571 GCF_002906115.3 Quercus suber
TGAAATAAAAAAAAAACTAAGAATACAAACACAAATCCAAGCTAAGGCTAAGAGGCCAGCAATCCATCTTCAAAAACCCAAATCCAAACACAACCCCAAATCCAAGCTAAGGCTAAGAGGCCATCGCTAGCGAGAATGGCGACGGCTTCGCCGAATGCCTTGTGGTTGGTGGGCTTTCCACGGCGGAGATGAGCATTGTCCATGCAAGGGAGATCGTCTTGGATGAGAGCCGCGTCGTGGATCATCTCGATGGCGCAAGCGGCGGGCATGGCCATGGATTCAGTGCCGCCGACGAGCTCGCAGGAAGCGATGCAGAAGAATGGGCAGGCTCGCTTGCCACCGGGAAGGAGGGAATAGCGCATGGCCTCGTGGAGCTCGCGGGGTTCTTTGTCTTTGAGTGAAATGGCAACGTCCAGAGCTTCGTTGATGGATTTGATTTTCTGGGTCATGTAGGTTTCGAGACTGAAGGCTGGTTTTGACTGTGATTCTTGTTGTTTTTGTTGTTGTTTTTTGAGAGTGTCGGCAGAGTCAAAGAGAGATGAGAAGGGTTGAGATTTGGATTTGGATTTGGGTTTTTTGGGTTTTCTGAAGATGGATTGCTGGGTTTGTGTTTGTATTCTTTTTGATGTTTGGGTTTGTGTTTGTTGTTTTTGTGTTTGGTTGACAAGAAAAATCAGTTGCTGGGTTTGTGTTTGGTTGACAAGGAAGATCTGTTGGTCAGTGGTGGTAGCGGTGGTTTTGGGATCTGAGTTTGATTAT
This sequence comes from Quercus suber, assembly GCF_002906115.3. Taxonomy (NCBI): domain Eukaryota; kingdom Viridiplantae; phylum Streptophyta; class Magnoliopsida; order Fagales; family Fagaceae; genus Quercus; species Quercus suber. The sequence continues at coordinate 729,659 of NW_027069836.1, forward strand.
GGGTTTATGGGTTTGTTGGAGATTGGTTTGTTTACCGGGTTTGTGGGTTTGATTTGGGAGTACTTGATTTGCTGGGTTTGAGTTCTTGATTTGCTGGGGATTTGAGTTCTTGGTTTCTTCATTCTTCCTGTTAGCATTTAATTTAATTTTTTCTTCTTGTTTTCATTTATATCCTAGTGATTTGGGTTTGAGTTCTTGGGCTGCTGAGTTTGTGATCTTGTGATGGGTTTGAGTTCTTGGATGCTGGGTTTGATTTGAGAAGAATACGAAGAATAAGTTGTAAAACGAAGAACAAGTTGAAGAACACTAAGAACATTAAGAAATTTTTTTAATTAAAATTTTTAATTAAATTAAATTTAAGATTTTTTTTAATTTAATTTATTTTTTAAAATTTTTTGACATGACTTTTAAAAAAAATTAAAATGCTGATGTGGCATTAAAAAAAAGCTAAATAATATTTTTTAATAATATTTTAATTGCCACGTTAGCGCCACAGTAGCTTTCGTCTGCCACCTCGGATTTTGCCGTTAGGGCATTGACAATAGGGACAAAAACGAGACGTGTTTTCCAGAATAGGAATTAAAATCGGTGAAAAAAAAGTTAGAGACCAAAGTAGGAATCGTGTGAAAATATAATGACGAAAATGGTATTTCTGCCAATAAAAAATAGAGACTATCTTGTGATAACATTACCTTTCTGAGGGCTGATCAATCCAAGGCCCATTCATTATATTCAGAATGCTACATATCTCACTGTACTCCAAATCAGGTAGCAACATTGGGGTCAGTAGAAACTAATACTTCAGCCATCTTTGCATTTTTGAAAGAAAGTTTTTGACCCTAATGGGGGTAGAAAGCAAAGATTTGAACTGGACTAGCTAGTACCTCCATGAGGCATGTTCCTCATCCAATTGTGGTGTTTATGTGCTGTTATAAACAAAAGTAATAGCCAACTACTACTACCAACACCAAACACCTATACTAAATTCCTGAAACCTCTTTTTTTTTTTGTTTTTTCCTTTTTTTTTTTTTTTTTTTTTTTTTATTTAGTTAAAATTTACAAATTAATTTTTTGTTTTTTAAAAATGACGTGGCATTTGTGGGTATTATTTTAATATTTTTAATTTATTCCGTTTACTAGCTATATAATTTCTGTCTCTGATGTAACGGTAGAGACAAAAACGATATGTGTTTTTCAGAATAGAGACTAAAATTGGTGAAAAAAAAAAGTTAGGGACCAAAGTGGTAATCGTGTGAAAATATAGGGACAAAAATGGTATTTTTGCCGTTATTTATTTTGCTTATAAGCAACTGACTGGCACAATTTTGTGTATTGTTAATTCAGTGTGGAGCAGTGGAGATTGCTGGGGATTTGTCACAGGTTTGGTTGGAAGAACCCAATGCTGAAATAACAATCTCAGGTTCAATTGCCCTCACATAAGGATTTTTTGTTTAAAGAAAATGTAGGGCATGTATCCATCCGAAGGAACACTTTTTTGTACCATATCAGATGGTTGTGGATAAAATGATCCTTTTTTTTTTTTTTTGGCATGTAATTATATCTCCTTTTTGCCATTGTAAAGGTGATCTTTTTCCTTTCCTTTAATAGTTAATAATCAATCTAATTATATATATACTAGACTCATCAAACGCACTTTGCGAGTTCAATAATGCTCTTTTTTATTTATATGTTTTTTTGGTTTAGTGTTTTATTGTTTAAAAGTGATATATAAATAAATGTATGTATTTATTTATTTATTTATTTTTAAGAAAGAGGTAAAGTAACGAGGAATAATGTTTAAAAACGAGATAGAAATAGTGTCTTAAATTTTAGGCCGAATGGAGAAGATAAAGGAAACAGCCTAAAATTTAGGAACAGTAAATTACTCTTTTAACCAATTTGTGTTTTTTAATTTAAAATTATTTAACTAAAAGATAGTAGTATTTTAGAGAATTTAAGAATTTGTGTGAGGGTATTTTAGTATGTAAAAATTTGAAACCCAAACAGGGAATTCTATTATTAATAGTGTGTGTATATATCCCCAAAACTAGAGGTATAGAATTTGGTGTAAACCAATCTATTAATTAAGTTTGAAACATTTTATGTGGCATTCTATTATTGGTGGGTGTAAAATATAGTTTTACTAAAACTCAATCCATATCAAATTTGAACTCATGTACAATATTATTGTTTTTTGACTTCTTGAATATTTTTTATTTTTTATTTTTTTTTATACCATTCAAAGGGAGTTAGAAACAAAAGTTAAAAAAAGGCTGGGTTGTACCAGCAAAGGTTCATAGGCACTCGAGTTGCCCTTTTAGCTACAGACCATACAGGTTTAACAATGAAATGGGAAACTAAAAACATATTGCAGATAAGACCTGTTTGAGTTAGAAAATTTAGATCAGCCAATCTAGTATTATCTAGTCAATCTGGTGTCTTTTTCTTCCTAAAGGCTTGGACTATCTTCTGCTATCACCTAAAAACAAAATTTGTTGGAACCAATGGTTTCTTGCTCTGATGCCAGCTTCCACCATAGCTTCAAACATTGCCCATATGTTGACCTGGCTGCACTACTAGCTACTCCAAAGAAAATACTGCATATTAACTGATTCATAGGCAAAAGAACATCTTTTTGGCTTTTTTCATCTTGCTCCTGCAATCTTTATGATTAACTGCCATTGACTTGCTGCTGGTTGCTGTGTTGCCTTTGGTCTTCCTGGGCTGCTGTTTTAGTTTGGCTGCTCATTGAATGATTCTTTATACCTGCAAGACACAGATTGTGCTGTTAGAATCACATCCATAGGATTAGCATTTATTCCTTCATGGACCACCACCCGATTCCTATGGTTCCAAATTGTCCACAGAGTTGTAAAACTAGCCTGCAGGAATTCCATAGAGTTTGATTCTCTTTTTTTATGTCTGTTGAGAAGAGAAGCCAGCCATTGCTGGACTGTTGTGTTGTTGAAATCAGATGTGTGGATGGCTTAAGCTGAACCATGCCAGCAAGCTCTTGTGAAAGGGCATAACAGAAATAGATGTGTGGTAGACTCATCCTCTGCATTGTAGAAAGGACACAAGCTCTGGGTAGTGATTCCTCTATTATTTAGGCTAAGAAGGGTGGGCAATCTGTCATGCATAAGTTTCCCCACAAAGGTATTAATTTTCAGAGGATCTTGAATAAATTATTGAGACATGTCAAATATATTGACACGCACCAATAATTGTTTGTCACATTACGTTGTAGTAGTGAGTGATCCAAGAATAACAAATGGTAGAGTTTTAGAAGAGGCTTTGCTTTACTTATGATAAAAATTATATTAGATATACAATAAATGGTAGAGTCTTGTCTATCACTGGTTATAATATACCCCAAAAAAAAAAAGAAAAAAAAGAAAAAAAAAAAGAGAAATACATTTGAAGATATTTGTTGTCATAAAACCACCCCCAAAAAAGAAAAAAGAAAAAAGAAAAACAGAAGGATCAATAGCACTAATGTTTGAAACTAAAGAGATTAATAAGTTACACTTGCTTCTTGGTTTTTTTTTTTTTTTTTTTTTGGGAAAGTAAAGCCCTACATTAATTAATAACAATATAAAGAAAGACTATTACTTCATAATTAATAATAATATAAGGAAGGACCATCACTTCATAGTTAGGGGTGGTAATATGTGTGTGCGTGTCGGGTTTGTGTCATGTTTACTTAGGAGTATTTGACTATATGGGTCAACATTAATCCAACACTTTTATCAAATTGGTTAAAGTTCATCAATTTTATTACGACTTGTTTATTAAACGAGTCAGTCGTGTCGACCTATTTATCATATTTTATCAAAGCAAAAGAAAAAAAAAATATATATATATATATATATATATTTTAGTCTTAACCAAATCGATCTAAACTATGAAAAACCAAAAATATATATATATATATATATATATTTTAGTCTTAACCAAATCGATCTAAACTATGAAAAACCAAACAAATAATTTTTTTTTTAATATAAAACTCAGAACTAACAAATAACTGTATCACAAATAATCATTCAAAACTAAAGTATTTCTCAATATCTCAAATATTCAATCACAATATGTCAAAGAATATAGACTATAACAACTAATGAGTTTATATACCTAGAGTTTGAAAGATATATTGGCAAAATGTCATTTAATTAAAAGAGTCAAATGAGTCAAACGGGTTCCATGTGTTGGACGTGAACCTGACATGTTTCTTAAATAGGTCAGTTGTGTCAACCCAAATATGATACAAACTCATTAAGCCTCAACCCATAAACTGCTAATTTCGTGTCGTATTGTGTTAAATTCACGAGTCGTGTCAAATTTTGCCAACCATATTCACAATTAATAAAGATCAATAACACTCATTTTGAAACTAAAGGGATAAATATCACTCACTTATTCTTGGCTTTTTTTTTCCTATTTAGAGAAATGCTAGGGATACACTTCAACCCACAACCAAATCTACACTTTACTTATGTGTCAACTCTTGATTGGATTTCAGCGTTTTCAGGTACAAGTGGTGGATTCATGTGAAATTATTAAAATCCAATAAGGAGTTGACATATAAGCAGGGTGTGAATTTAAGTGTGGGTTGGATTATGTCTCTAGCGTTACTTATTTATTTTTTGGAAGTAAAGCCTTGCATTAATTAATAGACTATTGCTTCACAATTAATATAAGGAAGGACTGTTACTTCATAATTAACATTCCATTATAATATAAGGGTGTGAATTTAAGTGTGGGTTGGATTGTATCCCTAGCATTTACTCATTTATTTTTTGAAAGTAAAGCCTTGCATTAATTAATAGACTATTACTTCACAATTAATATAAGGAAGGACTATTACTTCATAATTAACGTTCCAATATAATAAGGGTAGACTATCAATTCATAATTAATTAATAACAATAAATGGAAGGACTATTGCTTCATAATTGCATCATACCATGAAATATGGTTTTGGTGGAAATAAGGATGGTACAGTTCCCAAATGCCCTATAGAAGAGTGTAGAATTGCATAATCCTCCTACTTCAACTCGGAGATGGCAAAACTCTCCACCTTTTGCTATGTTCTTCTTCTCCTCGTGATCAGCTGTGGTAAACACTTCAAAATTTAAACTTTTATTATTTATTTCTCCTTTTCCAGTTATTTCAAGCCTTCCATTTCTCCCAATTCTCACACACCCAAAAGGGAAAAAAAATCTTAATATTGATAAAATCAATCAAGTGCAGATGTGTCATTTAATTTTATTTTTAAATCATTACTAATATGCTATATTAGTATATTTATTGAAAAACCAAAGTCATAACTTAATCAAGCTGCTTTGTGATTCATTCAATGTCTATTGTGACTTTGTAGGTGAGGAATTAGTTCCCATGATAGAAGCAAAACAATGCAACAAAACTTGGAATTGTAAGGGTGAAGACCGATGCCGGGCTGATTGTCAAAACCAATTCAAGGGTACGGGAATGTGTGACTTAGTCACTGCACCTTCTGTTCCTAAGCAGTGCTTTTGTGTGTACCCATGTTGATGATGGAAAATGTACTGAAAATATTAGTATTAAAATAAATTGAACTCTATGGTTATGGTTATGGATTATTTATGTCAAAGTTTAAGAATGATTTATGAGTTATCTTCTTCTTCTTCCTCGAGATAAGAATGATTTATATGATATATGCGCAGCTCGTGGATTTTGACTCTTCCTATCTACCAAGCATCTAGTCGTAATTATTTGGTTTTTATGGGATGGGAGAATTGAAATAAAAATCTTGTTTTCTGCTCTGTTCCACTGAATCTAGTTTGCCCCAAAAAAGTGAGAAAGAACAAAAGATGTGCTTTCAAAAAATCCATTAGCAAAAAGATATCTTGGAAGTCCTTTTGTTTTTTTTCCATGAGAAAACCACAATAAAAGCCTCACAATGTACTCCACCAATCAAAGTTTGCCACACATCTTAAAAAAACCCAAAAAAAAACAAAAAACCAACAATGTGATTCTTTTGTGATAACACGTTTTTTGGTATTCCACAGCTTAGTCATAGAACCACCCAAAAAAAAAAGTGAAATGCACATTTTTTGTGATAACTGTTAACACTGCAATTAACGTGAATGTTTTGTATATATCCAGATGAGATACCGTCTCGAAATTAACAATAGAGATGGAAAAAGAGGGTTTAAGGAGGAAAAAAATCCACGAGTTAATGACTAGTGACCACGAATTTATTCTACTTATATAAATCTAAAGCGCAGTATTTTTTGGTTGCTACGCTCATGTTCAGTCACATTAGTGTAGCATTTGGTCAACTTTGTCCATTTCAGTCTCCTTTGGTCTATCTTGGTCCACTTCGGTCCATCTAGTCCATTTAGTCCACCTTGGTGATACTTTGGGAGGAGAGGTTTTGGTAAAAAGAGGAGTTGCTTCATTGATAATTATGTTACAATCTCAACCTAATGTTAGTAGGTTTTTGATAAAATTACATTTATCTTATATGTTATTAATGTATTTGTTTTCTAATATAGGTGATAGATTTTCTTATATCTACTTTCTCTTTAGGTTATATAAGACATAGAAGATGAGTCCCGTCAGAAAAACTGAAAAATCTGGCTTTTTTGTTGTATTTGTGAAATACATTTGGGAATATTAAGGGAAGAAAAAAAAAAAGGAAAAAATGACTACCGAGAATGTTATGCTCAAAATTTTTTTAGAATAATGTGCATTATTTTGTTAAATGCTATTTTATGTACATGTAAATCAACAATTTAACACATTTTATACGCTCTAGTCAGTATGATAAATTTCTTTCTCCGTGGTGCAACGGGTGTCCTATCATATGCTTCTTTACTTTAAATGCAAAAACAAGTTACTATTCATTCACCTTCCACAGCTAAGACACAAACAACCTGAATTTAAAAGTGACCTTACACATAAATAAAGTCCTACAAATTATGCACACCTACAAAATAGTCAGGTATTCAAAGAGTGCTAGACATTCCATTAATTTAAAAATTAATAATAATTCTCCACTGAGTATGCATATAAAGGGGTGACGCATATATCTTGTGAAGTCCCCCTCTAAACTACCACCCTCCAAAAAAGACCCAAAAACTATCTCATACATTGGAGATATACATTCGTCCCCTCTCATAGTGTGTGCGCTCCGCAACCATGTGGGATACACCTTTTTTTTTTTTTTTTTTTTTTTATGAAAATTTCAACCAAGGCAAAACCATCATAGTCTCTCTCTTTTCGTATTAGTTACTCTCCTACCATTTTACTATACATTGGCAACATCCGATAGAGTCACCTAAGGGGCAGATTAAACAATTAATAAGGATCAATAGCACTCATTTTGACCTTTAAGGGATCAATACCACTCATGTATTCTTGGCTTTTTAAAATTTTTTATTTAGAATAATGCTAGGGGATACACTCCAATCCGCACCCAAATCTACACCTTACTTATGTGATTCATGTAAAAGTGTTAAAATCCAGTTAGGAGGTTAAACCTAAACCGAGTGTGAATTTGGGTGTGAGTTGGGGTGTGGCCCTAGTATTGCTCATTTATTTTTTTGGAAGTAAAGCCCTACATTAATTAATAGATTATTACCTAACTAATATAAGGAAGGACAATTACTTTGTGATTAATTTTCCATTATAATATAAGGAAGGACAATTACTTTGTGATTAATTTTTCATTATAATATAAGGATAGACAATAAATTCATAATTAATAACAATAAATGGAAGGACTATTGCTTCATAATTGCATCATAACATGAAATATGGTTTTGGCGGAAATAAGGATTGTACGGCTCCCAAATGCCCTATAAAAGAGTATGGAATTGCATAATCCTCGTACTTCAACTCAGAGATGGCAAAACTCTCTACCTTTTGCTATGTTCTTCTTCTCCTAGTGATTAGCTGTGGTAAATACTTTAAAATTTAAACTTTTATGATTTATTTCCCCTTTTTAAGTGATTCCAAGCCCTACATTTCTCCCCATTCTCACACACCCAAAAGGAGGGGAAAAAAAAATCTTAACATTGATAAAATCAATCAAGTGCATATTTGTCATATTAATTTTTTTTTTTAAACTATTACTAATATGCTATATTAGTTTTTTTTTTTTGGAGTGAAAAACCAAAGTCATAACTTAATCAAGCTGCTTTATGATTAATTCAATGTTTATTGTGACTTTGTAGGTGAGGAAATGGTTCTCATGACAGAAGCAAAACAATTCAAGGTTGAGGGTGTCAAGAAATGCGAAATAACTTGGCCTTGTCAGGGTGACGACCGATGCCGGAAGGACTGTAAAAGGCAATACAAGGGTGACGGATTGTGTGATAAAAGCACTTCACCTTACGTTCCTAAGAAGTGCTTTTGTGAATACCCATGTTGATTATGGGACATGTACTTAAAATATTGGTGTTAAAATAAATTTAACTCTATGGTTATGGTTATGGTTATGGATGTTTTATGTCAAAATCTAAGAATGATTTAGATGAGTTCTCTTCTTTTTCTTCTTCTTCAAGATAAGAATGATTTATATGAAATATACAGGTCGTGGAGAGAGAGAGAGAGAGAGAGAGAACAAAAGATGTGCTTTCAAAAAATCCATTAGCAAAAAGATATCTTGGAAGTCTTTTTTTTCTTTTCGTGAGAAAAACACAGTAAAAGTCTCACAATGTATTACACCAATCAAAGTTTCAACAAATCTTAAAAAAAAAAAAAAAAAAAAAGAACTCAACAACGTGATTCTTTTGTGATAACATTTTTTGGTATTTTAATTATCATGACCTTTTTATTGGTTTTAGATAGATAGACAACATCGCTCTTTCCATCTAGTGACCTTATATGGCTAGCTGTGATGATTAAAATTTGAAACCTCAATTAAGTAAATTAATCAAGTGGACTTTTGTGAGTGCTAGACCTTATATATATATATATATATATTTAAAGAAATCCTTTTGATCATGCTTAATGAGCATAACTCGGAACCAAATCTGTTCTCATATTCCAAAAGAAAATAATTGAAGGGTGCAAATGTGCTGTTATGGATGATGATATTGATGGTCCGTGATGAAAGTCGTTGGTTGATCATGTCAATTTTGGTAGTTGTGGATGTGAGGCTGATGATAAAGGATTTGAATGGAGGCCATGGTTGATTGAAGATGGTTAAGTTTTCCAACTAAATGCTTGGTGCTAATAAAAATGGCTAACATTCTGTGTTTTTGTTTATGAATTCCCAATGGCAAAAGGTGCCCCTTTTGAGTTTAAATGGTTCCCCAAATATGGGATGGTATTATCCCTGTATTCCAAAGTGCTATTGCTATCATAAACCAAGTGACTATTTCTACTTACTGAATTTGCAACCAACATATGTTGAAAGTATAGAAACTTAGATAGGGAATTGAAATGTAATTTTCACATTTCTGTTTGCATTTGCATTTATTTTTTGACTTCGGACCTTTAACTGTTATTTAGCAATTTTCTATAATGTCCTCATTAATGTATGTTTACATGCATATAAGTCTCTGACAAAGTGAGAATAATGGAATGGAAAGGAAATTGGAATCATCTGCAATTTGCAAGACATAATAAAGTATGTGCGTGAATGGCATGATAAGAACAATGTAATTGTGCCAAAATGGAGAGTAAAAAGAAAAAAAACAACCAAGTCGATCAAAATTTTTGACATTACAAATATTTTCTTGCTTGTGAAAAAACAGCATCGCAAATGATATGGTTTGTTTATTAGCTTACAATTATAAATTTAACTAAATGAAGGTAGTTCATTCTATTATCTATTTCAGGCTATATCAGAATTCAAGCAGGGGAAAGTTGAATACAGAGCAGACAAAACTGGGATTGTTCACTTACCTTTTGGAAAAGCTGTCTTTCCTGAAGAAGACCTTATTGTTAACTTGCTTGCTGCAGTAGTATGTTCTTCCTCTTCTTCCCTGTACTCCATTGGTGTATGAAATGCATTTACTTATCATACACATCTCATTTATTTGTTTCCCTTATCTGACAGAAATCAGTAGAATCCAACAAGCCATCAGGTGCGAAAGGTGTATACTGGAAAAGTGCACATATTTGCTCATCAATGGGGCCTTCTATTCGGTTAAATATAAGGGAGATGCTTGATTATAAGCCTCCATCAATGGTTTAAAGAACACCTACTTTGTAAATGTTGTCTTCATTGTTTAATCAGCCCCCTAGGTGACTCTGTCAGATCTTGCCAATGTTTAGTAAAGTTGGTAGGAGAGTAACTAATATGAAAAGAGGGAGACTATGATGGCTAGGAACTGTCACATAAATGTTCTCACACAATAGTCTTCTTCTACACTGACCTGGAAAGCCCTTGTATGGTTGTTGTGATCAATATTATCAAATTTACTGTCTTATTTTGTTTTGCAATCTGGAATTTTTATTGGCGTCGAACATCTACAAAAATTGCGATTCTTATTTGGGGACTTTGGCATAGATTAGGAAGAACTTCAACCCAGAACAACACAATTCACATGTTCTTCATGCTCTTAACTATTGCTCGGTTATGTTCCCTTCTCTTGCCAATCGGTGCCCACTGTGTTCGATTCAAAGGATTTATTAGCTCAAGCTTCACATATTCTGAGTTTGAATGAAAGGATTGGTTAGCTATAGCTGAAGTATCCCAACATTAACTTGTCCAACATCAGAGTCAAATTTGGATTGGGTTGAATGTAGCTTGCCCAAGTCGCATCTTAAGGGAAGTGATATAATTTCTAATATCATTGATTTGTTTTCTATAGCATTTGATCTTCTATTAGTTGAAGTTGTGATTTTACTATGAAATGGGTAGTCTTACTCTTTTCAAAACCCCACTAATTGGTGGTATATCTAAGACTTGCCCAAAAAAAAAAAAAAAAAAAAAAAAATGGTTGTACCGTGTACCTCACATGGTTGTGGAGCGCGCACATAATCTCCAATGCATATGATAGATAATTATTGAGTTTGTGTACTAGCTGTGGAAGGTGAATGAATAGTAACTTGCTTTTGCCTTTAAAGTAAAGAAGCATAATATAGGACACCTGTTGCACTCTCTGGAGAAAGAAAGTTATCATAAACTCAACTGAATACTGACTAGAGCGTATAAAATGTGTTAAATTGTTGATTTATATGTACATAAAATTTCATTGAACAAAATAATGCATATTATTCCAAAAAAAAAAAATTGAGCATGACATTCCCATAGTCATTTCCCCCTCTTTCTTCTCAATATTCCCAAATGCATTACAAATCCAAAAAAAAAAAAAAAAGCCTGTTTTTTCAGAAAAAAAAAAAAAAAACTGGCAGGTTCCATATCCAAAACTCCACAGCTTTTCTCCATTCTTTTGTGCAATCCTTTCAACAAATAATTTAAGTTCATTCAGTCTTTGTCTCTTCCCACCCCCCCCCCCCCCCCTCAATTACTAGTTTTAAGCGTTAGTCCTAATCTCTTCTTAAAATAATAAGATAATTTTGTAACAAAGTATAGAAAATAAAATATTTAAATTTTCTAAATTAAACAATCTACATTTGTTATTTGAAAGTGTTTTAAATTTAGCAATTTTTTTTTTCAAGGAAACACAATACATTTTACATTAAATTAATATATATAAAGCAATTATTTGGTAAATAATGTTAATGTGGGTTGGAATTTGTTTCTAGTGTTTTTTTACAAATGGTTCATATTCTATATGTCTTGTATGACCTAAAGAGAAAGCAGATATAAGTAAATCTATCACTTATATAAGAAAACAAATACAAGACTTTAATAATACAAGAAAAATGTAATTTTATGAAGAACCTACTAACATTAGGTTGAGATTGTAACATAATTATTAATGAAGCAGCTCCTCTTTTTACAAAATCCTCTCCTCCCAAAGTATCACCAAAGTAGACTAAAAGGACTGGACGGACCGAAGTGGACCAAAATAGACTAAAGTATACCGAAATGGACTGAGTTGACCAAATATTATACACTAATGTGGCTCAACACGAGCGTAGCAACAATAAATAATACGCTTTAGTTATTATATAAATAGAATAAATTCGTGCTGGGGTTTCATTAGTCATTAACTCATGGATTTCCCCTTCCCCCCCCCCCCCCCCAAAAAAAACCCACTTTTTCCATTTCCATTAGTGGCAGAGTCAAGAGTTTGGATTGGGGGAGCCAAATTGTGGTATACATAAATCGGTCTAGATAAATTCAAAGCATATACATACTCAATTAGATTAACAAGAACTCGTCATCTTCCTAATCTTTTTTTTTTTTTTTTTTTTTCTAAATGAACATAATCTTTCTAAACTGTAATGAGTATATACAAATTGTCTATTTTACTCTAAGCGTGTATAGAAAATAATCCTAAATAAATAAATTCTAAAAAGATTGGAGCTAAGAGCCTTGAAACTCAACTAATTGGCATTTTTTAGTGTTTTCAATGGAGACATCTGGGATTCAAATCCCTCAACTTCCAACTATCAAATTATAAATAAAAAGATAAAAATGATGAATAAAAATATTTTAAAAAAATGGGAAAAAAAAAAAACATAATGGATGATCATCGTGTAAATAAAGACTATAACAAAAGGAATTATTAATAAAAAAATTGTAGAATGTTTTGTTAAAAATTTCTTTTGGAGGGATTAAGCTTTTTTTTTTTTTTTTTCCTGAGGAAACTGCCATTTTTTTTTTTCTAATGTTATTGGAGAGTAACTCAAATAAATGTTATCACAAAAATAACATTAATTCGGGACAGAATCTCAAATGTCAGTTGTATACAAAACTTTCACCTTAATTTCATTGTTAACAATTATCACAAAAAATGTGCATTTCTCATTTGTTTTTTTGTGGTTTTATGGCTAAGCTGTA
>NW_027069837.1:0-5588 GCF_002906115.3 Quercus suber
TAGCATAACTCTTTTGGATGTTTCCCTCGCTAGCAAAGAGGTGGAGGGTAGAGACGAAGTGTTTCATTAAGTATCATGCTTACCTGTAAAAAAGAGAGCAAGAAACAATAAAGTAAAAACTGAAGGATATGAAAAACGTGGTTTGACATTTATTTAATGGAAGATAAATAAAGTTAATTGCTTAAAAATATTTATAGTACATGAAACAAATATATCTTGATGAGACTTGTACTTGTAGGGAGATTTCCCGTACAAACTGTTTATCCGTTTGGGAAGCAAAGCCCGCACGGTTTTGTTTTCGAGCGACGTGGGCAAGCAAGCATTGCACTTAGACTTAGTCCCACATCGGCAAGAAATGCACTCCACTCATGCTTTATAAGTGCTTGACCCTCTTTGCCCCACCTCGCCCCGTGCGGGTTTTTCCTGCCCTACAAAGGTGGTGGGGGCAGGAATGGGGCAATATTTTGTTCCCGCACCCTGAGGCGGGGCGGGGCAGGGATGGATTTAGTGTTTTTATCCCCACCCGCCCCATCCTCACTCCGCACTAATAAGGACTATAATTGGAAATTTAGTAAACCCCAAATCACTAATATTTAAAGTGAAACACACGAGGACAAGATATGAGATAAAACATTTTTTATTCTAAAACCCTATTGCTATTGTTGCCTCTGACCCATCTCTCTTCTCTATAGTTCATACGTGTTTTTCAAGGTTCATCTCTTTTACTATATTCCTTTTGTTTTCGTGTTTCTTAAATTAGTTTTTTTCAATTTAAATTTTGGTTTTTTTTCTATCTAAAATTGGTATTTTTGTTTAGAGTTATTGAAGAAGCACAGTTGAAAGGAAAAAGGCTTGTCACGTTACATAGTCCTTCCAGACTTCCAATAGGCAATAGGTTTTTTTTTTTTTTTTTTTTTTTTTTGAGTAAACAATAATATTTATTATAACACACACGAAAATAATAATAGGCAGTAGGTTTGTTTCATGTTTTTTGCACATTGTTTCATATATTTGACTATAGTAGGTAGTAGGTTTGTTTAAATACTTGGATTTTAAAACATTTTGTTTTGTTGTGATTTATATTATTGTAGCAAAAAATTTATTTATATATATAAAATTGTATTAGGGGCGGGGCAGGTCCCTGCAGGGCCCAAGGCGAGGGGATGGGGCAAGGTAGTTTGCCTGCACCCCAGGGTCAGGGCAGGGACAGGGAAGGGTAACAACCATGCAGGGCGGGACGAAGATCCCATCCTCCGGTCCTGCCCTGCCTATTGTCATCCCTACTTTTAAGGATTATAATCCAAAATGAGACTATATATACTACTTAGACCAACCATACCATTGACACATGAATATTACAAAAACAAGACAACTAAGTTCATTCTTATTGACTCCGTTATTGCTTGGATTGCCAAATAAGCCAAGACAATATAGTACGTAGTCATTACTGGGGGTTGGTTAATATTCATAGAAAAAGTTAATGGCTGTGATACCAGAGAGAATACAAACGTGAGCATAAAAATTAACATCATGTTGTGCAAACGGTAAGCCAAAATTACCAACAACTATGAGTCCCAACCATGTTCTAAAGCGCACACACATTCTGGTACATTATCAATGAAATGGAAACTTACTCATTTATAGTTTTGAAATGTTCAGGAAAAATATGTATAAAAAAGAGTCAAAACTCTTCAGACCGGCAATTAATGTTTTAATTTGAATATAGGCAACTCAGTGAGAAATTTAACTTACTATCTTAAAGTAGCTTAAATTCTCAGCAGTTGGATGCTCATTGTGTCCACAAATGCGGAAAACTTCTTCCCGTCCCTTAGTTTGCCACTCTTGATACTGTGCTAGAAGGATGAGTGCCCAAGTCAAAAGATTGGCACTTGATTCCTTTCCTGCAAAGTAGATGGTCTAACATTCATCTATAATTCCGTCCTCCTCCAATTTTTCTTCATCACCGTTATGATTCTTATGAGAAGACATTAACAAACCGAGTAAATTTCTTGAATTTTCTCTCACTTTGCTATTGTTCTTGATCACCATTTGAATAGATTTTCGTGTTTCCTTTTCCAGTCTCCACATCTCTCTATTATTCTTTGTAGGCAAAAACCTGAGAAAGTACTGAGGCAAAAAAAAAAAAAAAAATCATTTTTTATATACATTTTAGGTGGCAGAGAGATTCAAATCCAAAATGCCTCTTTTGAAAACACTATAAGATTCCAATTCATCTAAAGAAGACTGACATGCAAAAATCATTCCTTTATATATAGATACAAAAAGCAATTAAGAAGGCAAAAGAAACATATCCGAGAAATTAGTCAAGTACTCAAAGAGCTCCAAATACTAATATGATTCCCTTTAGATTTTTCTTTTAACTTTTAGTTTCTTTGTTTATGTATAGCTTTTAAAGCTTCGCTTTGTTTAACTTTCAACAAATAAGCAATTAATAAAAAATTATGTCCAAACGCAGATGTCCACAATTTGAAAGTCGGAATTGCAAGTAAGAATATGAGAGTCATAAATATGTTCACCTGAAACCAGGAATATAGACACTTCTCATAGATTGAGAGACAAGGTGCAATTGCTGCTCTTGTAACTTAAAAATTCTCTTCCCCTCCTCAAAACTGCTTCCAAATGCAGTTCTAGATATAACGTCTGCAGAAAGGAGATGAACATCTTTGTGCACATCAATCTCGAATTCATCTCTCCCTCCTCTTTCTTTCTCCCATTCTTGGAGCATCTTCCCGGTACTAGCCACAATTTCTGGAATCCAAGCCTATGACACCATTTTGACACTTGGGGTGATTGGTCATAGATTTAATAAATTTTTTATTTGAACTTGCCCAAGTGATTCTCATTGTATGTTTACACCTTTGCCTTTATATATATCTAATGAACTAATGCAGAATCAATACATCTTAATTAGTCAATTTATAGCCAGTTCTGGTTTATACAATTTTTATGATGTATTAATTCTCACATAAACTATTAGGGTAAATTATTTTTTAAACCTTAGAATGTTGGTCATGTTTTATTTAAATCGTAAACTTTCAAATTATTTCATTTAGATTTTAAAGATCCTAAAGCGTTTCATTTACATTTGTATTAACAACTATTAAACATCACATGATTAGGTGATTTAAATGAAATTTATTTTCAAATTTTGAGGTTTAAATAAAACTTACCCAAAACTATAAAATTTTTATAATAGTATAAAACTATTTGAAGCTATTTGGTTTAAATGAAACATTTTTCTTTTAAATAAAATTTTGAGGTTTAAATGAAATATTTTAAAAGTTTAATGTTTAAATAAAATATACCCAAAACTTTAATATTTATATAAAAAAAGTTTACCCAAACTATTATAAAACAGGGTCACACGGATCAATAAAAAATCATATAGAAACTAAAAGCAGATATATAAAAGGGAGTGATGGCTAAACTTGATGGTCAAATTATTTCACTTATTATGAGAGATATCTATGAAGTAAAGGATTTCAGAGTTTTTTGTACGTTCTTTTTTAAGTCTATTGAATTTTGAGTTCACCACGTCGAAGTGTACCGAAAAGGGACAAGTAATAAACTTATAATATTTTTGAGTAGCTCGAAAGGAAGAGTATTTATATTACGTACCTTAACAGTCTCTATCTTAAAAACCTGGTTCAAGATCCTGCGACGGTGTGCCCATCTCTCCCCCTTCAGCGCAAGTAATCCTGATCCAAAGAACAGCGCAGACAAAGGGTCGAACCTCATATTACGCACCTTAACAAACAAGTATAACATTCTTGTATGATTCACACAACACATAATAAAGAAATATATCAATGAATAACTCATAATTAAATATAAATCAATAAGCAGTGAATAAAAAAAAACAAGAATCATGTATATCAAAAACAATGTAACACCCAAAAACAGTTACTCCCCCTAACATGAATAGCCCCAAAACAATGATATACAAAGTGAAGCACCTAGATACAATCTAACATCTCCACTAACTCCTCAAAACAAAAACAAAAACAAAAAAACTCTCCCCTTAACTACAAAAACTCATTTACAGTGTCAAAACTCTACTCTCCTTTTTGCGACGGAATGCCAAAGGACAATCACATGCTATCATCAAAAGGAGGTGGTGAGGGTGAACGAAGATGTGTGATGTCGGCACGCAGAGCATGAATCTCGTCAAGTAAGTCCACCAAAATCTGACTATGAGCCGCCTGAACGGTCATGACAGTCTCCAAGGTACGACGAATATCAAAGTCATCCAAAGGAGGTGGAGGAACATCAGCAGTAGCAGCATCACCAACCACTACAACAAAAGTGGGCTATGGTGACGAAATCTAGTGAGGATAAACAATTTCGTCACCAAATGATAACATTTAGTGAGAAAAAAAAGAATTCGTCACCAAATATTATAAAATTTTTAAAATTAGTGACGAAATCAATATTTCGTCACTGAAGATGTACGAATTGGTGACGAAAACAATATTTCGTCACCAAAGATGTACAAATTGGTGACGAAATATTTATTTCGTCACTATAGGTCATGAAAAAAAGGCAAACCTTGGGTGATGAAATATTCACGTCACCAAAGACTTACCAGAGGTGACGAAATTCTAAATTCGTCACCCAATATTAGGATGTAAGTGTTTTTGGTGATGAAATAAATTTTCGTAACCTATTGTTTTTATTTCCTCACCTATTGTTTAACCAAAGACTAACTGAAGGTGACGAAATTCCAAATTCATCATCCAATATTAAGATGGAGGTGTTTTTGGTGACGAAATAAGTGTCCATCACCTATTGTTTACAAATAATTAAGGATGACCATGGGCAGGGTATACCTATATATACCCGACTCAATTAATTTATATATGGATATCTGATTACCTTACCCAATTAGTATCGATACTCAATTGTTACCCGGTCTATTTATCCATAGATATCCATACCTTGCCCAAAGCCGTTTTTTATAAAATCATCAAATATGCTCAAAAATCACTAAAATGACCAATATATCCTCAAAATCTCTAAAATAAGCAAAATACTCATAAAACCTTTAAAATGACCAAAATACTCCTACAATCTCTAAAATCACCAATTATGCTAAAAAAACGACTAAAATGACCAAAATATTCCAAAATCTCTAAAATGAGCAAAATGCCCATGAAATAACCTCAAAAATGATCAAAATACCGCCAAAATCATCAAATATGCTCAAAAACCACTAAAAATTACCAAAATATCCCTTAAATCTAATAAATGACCGAAACCCCCAAATCCTAAAAAATGACTAAAATACCCCCGAAATCTAAAATTTGGCCAAAATACCCCCGAAACAAAGAAAATTACCAAAATAACCTCTAAACCTAAAAAGTAACCGAAATACCTCTGAAACCTAAAAACTGACCGAAATAGCCTTGATGCTTGAAAATTACCAAAATACCCCTAATCCTAAGAAAATGACCAAAATACCACCCAAAACCTAAAAAATGACTAAAATATCCTTGAAACCTATAAAATGAAAAAAAAAAAAAAAAAAAAAAAAAAAAAAAAAAAAAAAAAAAAAAAACAAAAAAAAA
>NW_027069837.1:11019-52265 GCF_002906115.3 Quercus suber
TCCGATTGGCATGAAAATTGGCATGCATGTTAAGAACATATAGAAAATGTGATTCAATGGTTGGACTTTCAAAATATGAATTCAACAATAAGTTATTGGTTGGTGTAACATTTTTTAGAGTTACATTAGGTATAACTTGAACCTAACCATATATTTCTTAATTCAATGTGAATTTTGACAAATCTACCGTTAGATTACATTATCTTCATATATTTTTCATTCTTACAAAATTTTAATGTGATCAAAGATTAATAGGCACGTCATCAATCAATTGTTTAAATTTAAGGTTTTGTAATTTAAAATAACGCATAAAAGATGAGTTTAAAGATCAAATCTTAAATTACATCCGATTGGCATGAAAAGTGGCATGCATGTTAAGAACATATAGAATATGTAATTCAACAGTTGGATTTTCAAAATATGAATTCAATAATAAGTTATTTGTTGGTGTAACATTTTTTTTGAGTTACATTAGGTATAACTTGAACCCAACCCTATATTTCTTAATTCAATGTGAATTTTGACAAATCTATCATTAGATTACATTATCTTCATATATTTTTCATGCTTACAAAATTTCAAGGTGATTAAAGATTAATAGCGACGTCATCAATCAATTGTTTAAATTTAAGTTTTTGTAGTTTAAAATAACACATAAAAGATGAGTTTAAAGATCAAATGGTAAATTACATCCGATTGGCATGAAAATTGGCATGCATGTTAAGAACATATAGAAAATGTAATCCAACGGTTGGATTTTCAAAATATGAATTCAATAATAAGTTATTGGTTGGTGTAACATTTTTTAGAGTTACATTAGCTGTAACTTGAATCTAACCATATATTTCTTAATTCAATGTGAATTTTGACAAATCTACCGTTAGATTACATTATTTTTATATATTTTTCATTCTTACAAAATTTCAAAGTGATCAAAAATTAATAGGCATGCCATCAATCAATTGTTTAAATTTAAGTTTTTTAGTTTAAAAAAGCGACATAAAAGTATGAGTTTAAAGATCAAATGGTAAATTACATCCGATTGGCATGAAAATTGGCATGCATGTTAAGAAACATATAGAACATGTAATCTAACGATTGGATTTTCAAAAATGCATTCAATAATAAGTTATGGATAGTGTAACATTTGTAGATTACATCAGTGTAACTTAAACCAAACCCTATATTTCTTAATTCGATGGATCATCACATATATTCAATTGTAATCATTAAAATAAAAGTTTTTATTATTTATTTATATTGTATATATATATATATATATAATGAATTAATGTAGAGAAAAAATTAAGTACATTTTAAGTTTATTCACTTAATTAATTAAAATTACTATTTTTTTCTAATCATAATTATCATTTTTTTTGAGAAGGCTAATTATAATTATCATAAGAAGAAAAAATAAAACTAAATTCCGTGAATATCAAAGCTAAATCATAATTAACAATAGTAGTGGATATATAATATATATTATATATATATATATAATATATATATATAATGTTTTGATGTGAAGTAGAGTACAACGTACAGGCCGCCAAGTAAAACAAAAAACAAAAAGTAAAAGCTTAAAAGAATATCAAAATTATGTGGCTCTCATTGATTCTAAATTAAAAATTCAAAAACAAAGGTGGTCTCATTGATTTATTGGGTTACAACTAACACAGTAGCACTAGCAGACCAGCAAAGTAGTGAAGCACACGTTTGTAAAACTAAAGTAGAGTTAAGTTTGTAAATAGTGCGTACTGAATTTTTTTTATTTCTTTTTGCGCGGTGCCCAATTTCTAGGCGGGTTCTAAATTTTTTTTATTTATTTTTCAAATTTTTTATTAGATAAAATTTATATACAGTATTTTAGTGCTATTCTTGAGTCTGGCTCTTTTTTATTTGTGTAAACAAAACAGTGTTACTCTCTCTTTCTCCTCCCACAGACAAACCCACGCCTCTCAGCCTCCCAAAAGGACCGGTAAGATCTCTCTCTCTCTTTCTCTCATGTTAAACTTGGTGACTTTGTGGATTATTTATTATTATTAATTTCCCCCTTTAACCCTAAATCCCCAATCTCACACCCCTCTCTCAGGTATATTTTATTCTTTTTTCTTCTTTCAGGATTAGCAGGATATTGATTTGGGATTAGACAGGGTGTTTATTTTAGGACATAGATTTTGGGATTGGAGAAGGTAATAGTCTTTCCCTATTGATTTTTTGAGATATGGAACACCAATCCCTATTGATTTTATAATATTTAAACTAAGCAGCAATTCTATGTATATCATTATGGATCCTGGATATTGCTTATTATAATTTTTTCCCCTTCATGTGTGTGCATAAATGTGTCTATTAAATAAATGCAATTTTGTGACTTGATATGTTAAATTTTTAAGTTAAATTTTTGTGGGTTTTGTTAGTTTTTGTTTGGTGCTAAATCTGAGTTTTTCTAGGACCTTAAAGATTAAATCTTTATTTATTTTTTTGAGGATGATTTCTGTGTCCCCAAAATGCATGTTTTTTGGGTTTCTATGTTTTTGTGTGCTTACTTTACTTGTCAGTAAGCCACGGTGAGGGGAAAAAATAAAAGGAAAAAGAAGGAGAAGGTGAGAAGAAAAAAATCAAGAGATAAAAACAAAAGGAAAAAGAAGATAAGAAAGAAAAAAAATCAAGAGAAGCTCACAGTAACGAGATTTATCATTTATGTATGCTTCCTCTTAGGACCCATGTCTTTGCAAAGACTCCACTAGAACCCAGCTAAGAAGCTCTTTGAGAAGTGAACTAGAGATGGCATTTCAAACTTTCAGTAAGTAAGGGGCAGTGTTTTATTTGCTTTATTGAGTTGACCACACAATCTAAGTTGAACGGTTTTAGACCCCTTAAACAACCAGATTACGTAGCCTAGATTAATTAGCCAAGTTGTTACTTAGTCAAATTATGCAATTCTAGGTTAAAGTAATCAAATAATCATATCAAGAATATAATGTAGCGGAATAATAAATAACACAAGATATGATCACCCAGGAAACCACACGGTAAAAACCTGGGGAGGATTTGACCTAGCTATCCTCAAGGTAAACCTGAATCCACTATGCGAAAGAATTGAAATTCATACAGAAGGACTACAAGCTCCCCGCTTGACTTCCTAATGCTACCCACAGTAGAACTTACTGACACGACCACATGCAACCTCCGAATCCACAGACTCCTTCTTTCTTGGATTCTTCAATCAGCTACAAGCACCCCCGCTTGATTATCTTTAAACTTCAATGGTAGCAACCAAGTTGATCATCAAGAAGTAGATAATATCTCCAACTTGAAAACCCTAAGCTTTGTGTAAAGGAAAACTCCTCAAAGATCTCACAAGAGATTTACACAAAACAGCAATGTATGAGCAACAATACAATTGGAGCAACCNCAGGAATATTTGAATTAGTAAAGACAAAAAGACCACAACTTCATCATTGTTGGGATAACAACTATACCTACTGGCTACTAATAAAACTCCTTTATCCCTTAAGTTTTTATGTTTGTGTGCTTAAAATGATCCTTCCATTCTATAGGATCCATCGTTTGCATTTATTGGACCATTCTTTAAAGCTTTAAATTAAATTCTTTTAAGTAGTTTCAAGTCAAACTGTTTCCATTGGAAAACAAGACAATCAGTAAGTGTTAATGCTAGCTTTTTAAGTCCAAAGTCATAGTGCTTTCCTCTCTGCTATTTGTAGGGACACAGCAAACACATGGGAAGTGGACACTCCAGTTAAACCACCTGATGTACTTTCCAGCATTTTTCTTGGCAGTATAACACATGATCAAATATTGAAGGTATGGATATTTCTATCTTTTCATGATATGTCCATAAGATGGTGTAAAAACTTTAGAGAATTTGGTAAAATATAATTATTTTTGGATGCTTTGTACAATTGTATATATTACATGAGGTGTATGAATATGAAAAGATATGGGATTAACTCCATTAGATTTTTCGTAATTGGAAACTCATATGTTGGGGGCAGTTTCTTCGGTCAGTGTTTTGGGGAAAAATGGGCAGTTTTTTGAGATCATGTAAGTGCTATGACTGTCAAATGTGTTGTCATGAACTGTGTAGTTATTTTTGTATGATTATTTAATAATAAAAAAATTATGTCAGAGTAGAATTTGCATCATTTAATTGCAAGCTTCCATCTTTTAACTTTAATAAATATATAGATATAGGGTTCAAGAGTCAAGACACATCTATTACATTTATCTTGCTTAAATGATCCTTAGCTATCTTCTTTAAATTTATTTCAATAGGAATGTTTTAAAATCAGTTCATTTGAAGATATGTTTAAAACTATATCTGATTTTGAGAAAAAGAAGGTTTTCTTGAATAATCATATGTTCTTGTTATTATATAGGGTGCAGGAGTTGGGTTGCAGTTTAAATGCTTTGTACATCCTAGTATTCCTTTGGCTGTATAAAATGCTCAATGAATGACCATTTGAGGGATTGGTTCCTAGCCATTAGTTCAATCAATTTGGCTGGCTCAGGTGTTCTTATGTTGATATACGGTGCTTAAGGCTAGCTAATAAAGATGCATTTGTGATTGACTTAAAAGCTGTAAAGTTGTGATTTACAACTATGTTTTATATTGGCTAAAATTCCATGACAAAAAGTGTTGTATTTGCTTTAATTTTGTTCATTATATTTTGTGGGATTTTATTGTATTGGGTTTAGTATTAAGTTGGTGAAAACTCAAGCTTAAATGAAGAATCAGTGGATCTCACGGGTGTCTCGCTGGAAGCTAACCCGCAAAAGAGCCATGTGAGGAGCACATGACTGGAAGTTGAAGAGTCGTGTCAGGCTGTCGTTTTTGCGAGTG
Source organism: Quercus suber (assembly GCF_002906115.3). Taxonomy (NCBI): domain Eukaryota; kingdom Viridiplantae; phylum Streptophyta; class Magnoliopsida; order Fagales; family Fagaceae; genus Quercus; species Quercus suber. Next base: position 15,890 of record NW_027069837.1, read on the forward strand.
TCTCGCGGGTAAGGCCTTCCCGCGAGATAGTCGCGAAACATTCTGCCTAGAGGATTTTAGTGCTTGACTTTTTTACTATTCACCCATACTATATATACCCTCATTACTCACAATTGTATGGGAGGCAATTCAGAGAGAAAAACCCTAGATAGGTTTTCAACAACACACACCCATCTTTTGAGAGAGAGCTACTCATCCTTAGTGAGAAATCATTGTAGCCTCTTCTCCATCCCTCTCTCATTGTCATACCTTGAGAGGAGATTTGTACCTAAACACAACCTACACCTATTCAGAGTGTAGAGAGTGTTTTGAATCTTGGGAAGCTTTGGAGATTTTCCAAAAGAAGCCGGTGAGGCTTGATGGATGCAATCGGGCGTATTGCGAGATTCGGAAAGCTAGACAAGACACGACTCTGAGAAGCCTTGTTGGAGTAGGAGATTGAAGGGCTTAGGTACATCAGGTAGATTAGGCTTGAAGGGTTTCTTGCTAACCCATGTATCCCAACTGATTGTCTAGTGGATCGATTACCGCTTGGAGGGCGGTGGAGAGGTTTTTTGCCGAGTTATTCGATTTCCTCTTCGATAACATATCGGCGTGTTATTTTGTGTTTGCATTCTCTCTTCCCTTACTCTTGTACTTTACTTTTATTGTTGGTTGTTCATGTTTATGGATTAGAGTAGCATCGGTTGTTTGCGCTTCATTTACTCTTGTTCCGCACTTAGATAAATTAGAGTAAAAGCAATCTAGCCGTAATCTTTTTATTGGGGGTTTAAACAGCTCTTGTGTTTTAACAAATTTTTGAGCATTCAAAAGCAAACCAAAAGTACACACCAAGATTCAGCATTTGATTGTGCAATAATTTTAAGTAGCACAGGCTTTATAATTCGGATTTCAGGTTATTGTGTTTTACATTGCATTTGAATTGCTCTCAAATTTTTCTTAATGTTTGTTTGGATTATGGACATTGTAATTGATCCCCATAAATGACCGATTTTGTCATCATCTTTCAGATGATCTTTTTATGTTGTCTTTCAAATGTTATATGGGCCATTTATCTCTTCTATATCCTTTGCACATTTATCACGGATCAACTTTTTGTTAGTAAGACCAAGATGGCCCTATCTTATTGAATGGTGATAGGCCACAATCTAAATGACCCTTTGTGATTAAACCAATTAATTAATTAGTCAAGTTATTAATTAATCAATTTAGCATGCAAATATATGGAAGCACAAACAAATCACCAAATAACTAAATATGTAGTGGAAATTAAATGACATAGTGATTTGTTTACGAATAGGGAAATACCTCGCGGCAAAAACCCCACCGGGTGATTTTCAGGTCACCACTCTCGAAACTCCACTATTATCAAATCAAGCGGTTACAAGTAAAGGAATCCCAAGTACTTTACCAACCTACAGTTGAACCCTTATCCCAATACCCAATTGGACTTGATTTGTAGTGACAGTTCCCACCTTTGATGCACAACTCCCAAGTACGTGACTAACCAATACGCGGATCCAATACGTGACTTCAGAACACCAACTTAAGGAAAAAAGGTTGGCTGCAAAGTTCTTCAGTTCATCCTACACAATGAAGATCAGGAAGATACTTGGTCACAAAACCCTATGGTGCAAATACACAGTAACTTCTTTAGAGAGGATGAACTAGATCAAGAACTTCGTCTTTTGATCACAATTTGCTTGAACAGAAATTGCTTAATGAGTTTGCAACTTGTGTCACACTAGACAGCTCTTAAAATAATCCTTTTAGATGTTTAGGGTTTGGAGAAAAGAAGGCTCAAAAGCATATTCACGGATCCCAAGAAAATCATATCAGAAAATCTGAAATATTAAATCTTGACAGATAGCAGGTGTCGAGGTAGCTATCGAGCAGGTGTCGAGATTTAATGAAATTGCACTTCAACTTGCTTTTTCTTGGACAGACTTGATGATTTCAACATTTGACCTTGAAACCTTGTTTCTTGAAGTATTAAAAACACCTAGAACTACCCAATTACAAGTAGAGTGCGTTTTGTCAAAGGATTTGCTAATTTACATAAATAAGTGACATATGTTCTTAATAAGTGAAAACACATATGTCCTAACAATCTCCCCCTTTGGCAATCCGTGACAAAACCACAACAAGCAAATAAACATATGAGAGAAGTCATAAATCACTAAACTCATATTCACTTGTTGAATACAAAAGAACTACCCAATTACAAGTAGAGTGCGTTTTGTTAAAGGATTAGCCAATTTACATAAATAAATGACATATGTTCTTAATAAGTAAAAACATATATGTCCTAACAATCTCCCCATTTGGCAATCCATGACAAAACCACAACAAGCAAATGAACATATGAGAAAAATCATAAATCACTAAACTCATATTCACTTGTTGACTACAATAAAATCTATCCTAACACAAACTCTTGAAAAACTTTACAAGAAGAAAGTTTATAGCAAGTAGACTTTGACAACCTGTATTTCTGAAACACTTTAAACAAAACTCATCAAGGCATCTTGTGTGAAACAGAAATAATAGATTGTATACAAATATAAAGAACATGTGTATAAAGATAAAGAAGAAATAACACATGAAGAGAGAGGTGAAAGAAACATACATCCACATATATAAAGAAGTATAAGTACAATGTATGTAAAAATGGTCAAATGACCTCATATACAAGAACAATGTATCTATAAGGAATAAAAAAGAAAAGATACATAAAAACCTCACTACATCCCTCAAGAATATCAACACTCCCCTATCAAAATGTCCTATACTAACTCTCCCTCTAAGATGACTACTCTCATAACTCAAAACTACTCCCCTTTTTTGTCACGAGTGACAAAGGGTAGAGTGTCATGTAGACATCTCATCAGTAGAGCTAGCATCTCCATCATCATCATCATCATCCTCATCATCCTCAGAATCTGAAGCTGTTGGAGTAGGTGGTGAAGGAGTAGCCTCTGGAGCAAAACCACCTATGGTCACCTGCCGTCGTGCAATACGACCAACATGAACATTCACTTGATACAACTCAGCAGAGAGTGTATCAAGGCGAGTGTCCATGCACTGCAGCTGCGCCATAATGTCTCCTAGAGATACATTGCTCTTAGAGGAAGAAAGAGCAGATGTAGATGGAGCTAATCTGGATGGAGGAGATCTGGACGGAGTCGAACTGGAGGGAGGAGTGGAATCTGTCTGTCGCGACCTAAACTGAGCCTCATTACGTTTTACGGTAGCGGCATCTATGGTAGATATGTGTGTGAAATGGTCGGACACAGGAAAGGGAACGGAAAAATGGCGTAAGATCCTCGTGATAGCGGAAGGATAGATGAGCTTATCACAGGACGCCGAATCAAGATGAACATCTATAATGGAAAGAATAAAGTGAGAAGGAAAATCTATAGTGAGATGCTCAAGAAGAGATAACAAAAATCGAGCACGAGGCTCTGTGATAGAGTTGTAGTGAGATAGAGGATGGAGTACAAATGTCATCACCATATTTAGGAATCTAGGACCTTTAGCAAAAGGCCTACATGATGTGTACTGATGCTCACCCCAATCAGCAAGGTGCTGAAAAAAGGCGGGATGAGCTCATCTTTGGACACAGTCCTCAGACGCTCACAAAAAGGATAGTCAGGAAACTCTATCCTAGGAACCCTAAGCACATCTGCAACTAGCTGCAGTGTGACAGGAATGCGTGTACCTCAAACGCAAGTGAAAAAGAGAGGTACTGAACGATCTATCCCGTGCATGTTGGAGTAAAACTCCTGAATCAGCACAAGGGGACAAGTTACCAGGATGTCACACAGTGACCTCCATCCCCTACTGTGAATGACAGAGGGAAGATCAGTGTCGGTGAAGTCCGCCAGAATGACTAGACGTTCCGAATGAACACCTTGTCGAGAAAAGTTCTCAGTAAATGCCTTATGGGCATCTCCATCATGGAGCCGAAGGTTAAGAGGAGCAGAATCAAAAGAAGAGGAAGCTCCAGAACGCAGAGGGTCCGAGCAGGAGTGGATTTACGTTTGGGTACCATAGACACTACTAACGTAAAAGAAAGAGAAAAAGATAGAGAGGGAGACAATCAGAAAAGTCCGAACACAGTTCAAAATAGAGAAAATAAGATGAACAAAAAGAACGTATGCATGGGAATCCATAAGCATGTGACATGCAAAGCAAAAGACATCATGGGCTCAGCCCAATCCAATCCTACCAGCACACAACATAAAGCACACATCTAAATGCATGTAAATGTGATTCTAATGCACATGGAATGCAATGTATGTCATTTTGAAAGCATTTAAATGAAAAACCAACCCAAAATTTCAATAAAGACTCATCAATTTTGAAAAACCCCAAAAATTTCAAAAAAAAATCCCAAAACCTAGGTTTCAAAACATGCAATGCATGAAAAAGGAAGGGAAAAATGCACTTACCAGGTGATTAAGACTAAGGGAAGGCCGAAAATTAAGAGGGTTTGAAGATTTGAGTGAGAAAAGGGTGTTTGGGAGGTGAACAACCACAGACAGATCGAGAGAGATCGAGAGAATGAAGTTCGAATCGCGAAAATTTCTTAAATAGACACCTCAGTAAATCTCGACAGCTGAGGTGTCGAGAGGTATCGAGGAAGCTGTCGAGGAGGTATCGAGAGAAATGGCCGTCGACAGATGGAGGTATCAAGAGGTATCGAGATGCAAGATCAAATATCAAAGATCAAAAGCTCGATCGATCGACAAGGTGTCGAGGAGGTATCGAGGGGACAGAAACTTTCTCAATCGATCCATCAGGTGTCGAAGAGGTGTTAAGATTGCGATAAGAAAAGGCTTGAGAAGCTCGACAGATGACCAGGTATCGATGAGGTGTCGAGGAGGTGTCGAGCAAGCAGTTAAAAGCAGTTTCTCGAGAAGAGAAAAACACAGACATGAATGCAATACATCATACACCTCAACCAATGATCCATTTAACATATAAAACTCTCAAAATCATCTCTTAACAAGAATTTAAGCACACGGATCCTCAAAACACACACACACAAAACAAGTCTAACCAATTTTATTTTTCAAAAACAAGTTAAGACAGTTTAGTGAGCATACATTAGCACATGTAAACTCTTGTGATGGCCAAATCACATTATTCCTGCACATGTATCAAAAGTAGCAAAGAATATTGCGTGTTGTGTGTGAAAAACATCGCAAAATTGCATATGTGTATACATGTTATGATGATTTGAGATATGAGAAATAACTTTAACTCACACACAATCATAACTGTTTGATGGGGATTATCATCTTCGAGGTACATCCTATAACTCCCACATCTCCAAGAATACACACTTGCAACCATATTTAAAGCATTTTTTATCTTTTTACTTTTTATTTTCTTTGCATATTTTCTTTTATTTTAGCATACCATACATGGGCATATAAAAGAAAGAAAAGTAATACCCAAGATGTTAAGCATTTGACATCGCACTTTTGTTATGCCGAAGCATACGAATGTCTTTGACACTGCACTTTTGCTATGCTGAAGCATACAGGTGTCTATGACACTGCACTTTTGCTATGCCGAAGCATACAGGTGTCATTTATGATTGGCGAGCAACAATGGTGAGATGGTTATTTGTGCCTTTCTCTTAGAATTTTCTAGTCCTACCCATCAAAAAGAGTGATACGAGTGTTAAGTTTAAGAGATAACTTAATCTTACTCATCACAAACAAGAGCCACAAAACTCACCTGCTTAGTTGTGCATAAAGATGCTCATCTAAGCTACAAGAGATATAAAGTTTAGAAACTTTGTTTCAATGGCCATCCAAGGTACACAAGTACCAAAGTACACAAAACACACACTGTTTTTGTATTTTTCTGATTTTTAAATTTAGGTGTTTTTAATACTTCAAGAAACAAGGTTTCAAGGTCAAGTGTTGAAGTCATCAAGTCTGTCCAAGAAAAAGCAAGCTGAAGTGCAATTTCATTAAAGCTCGACACCTGCTCGATAGCTACCTTGACACCTGCTATCTGTCGAGATTTAATATTTCAGATTTTCTGATCTGATTTTCTTGGGATCCGTGAATACGTTTTTGAGCCTTCCTTTCTCTAAACCCTAAACATATAAAAGGATTGTTTTAAGAGCCGTCTAGGGTGACATAAGTTGCAAACTCATTGAGCAATCTCTGTTCAAGCAAATTGTGATCAAAAGACGAAGTTCTTGACCTAGTTCATCTTCTCTGAAGAAGTTGCTGTGTATTTGTACCATAGGGTTTTGTGACCAAGCATCTTCCTGATCTTCATCGTGTAGGATGAACTGAAAAACTTTACAACCAACCTTTCTTCCTTAAGTTGGTGTTCTGAAGTCGCGTACTAGGATCCGCGTATTGGTTAGTCACGTACTTAGGAGCCGTGTATCAAAGGTGGGAACTGTCGCTATAGATCAAGTCCAATTGGGTATTGGGGTAAGGGTTCAACTGTAGGTTGGTAAGGTACTTAGGATTCCTTTACTTGTAACCGCTTGATTTGATAATAGTGGAGTTTCGGGAGTGGTGACCTGAAAATCATCCAGTGGGGTTTTTGCCGCAAGGTTTTTCCCCATTCGTAAACCAATCGCCGTGTCATTTATTTTTCACTACATTTTTAGTTATTTGGTGATTTGTTTATGCTTCCACGCAATTGCATGATAAATTGATTAATTAATAACTTGGCTAATTAATTAATTGGTTTAATCATAAGGGGTAATTCAGATTGTGGCCTATTAGTGTTGAATAGAACTACATTATATCTAGATCCTATTAAGTATGTTAACACTTCCAATTAGTTATTTAAGTGTTTGATGGGGTCAGCCCTACTGAATGATGCGGATCTTCATTAAAGTGACATAATCAATTGCATGCTTGTAAGCATCACTTAAAGCATTTAAAAGTATATGCATGATTTGTTTTAGGTCTGATTATTGTATCCAAGTCTTTTAACTTAGTAATGGGAAGAGATTTAGATGAAGTCTGATATGAATTGGTGTCTTACCATTTGTATACATGAATGGAGTTGTATCTAATTTCCATATTAGCTAAGTGTTACACAAGATAGAAACTATATCAACACTTGTGTAAGAATCATAGAAATAAGAAAAATGTTCATAACTTTCATTAACTAAAGACTTAGAAAAAGGCAAATTAGATACAAAGATTCCCACTAATTACAAACTTTGAAAATAAACTACACTAGAAATTATTTCTTTTTTATTACAATCTTGTCTTTAGGAGGGCTGTGGATAGGCTGAATAGGTACTGCTTCTGAGGCTTCGGGACCCTTACTTGCTAGATCAGCCTTAATAGGTAGGGGAAGTGTGGCTAGGACAATCTCCATCTTTTTAGGAGCTTCTTTCTTGGTAGGAGGGTCCTGGGAGACAGTTGAAGGCTTCATGGCATTAGGGGCCACTCCCTCGTTAGCATTCTTTTCTTTTTCTATGACCCTGGGCTGCTTGGCCTCCTCGAAGGGTTTGTCAGAAGAAGTTGGAACATTGGCCGTGCTGTCCTTGCCTACTTCTGCCACCTCAGAGGTGGTATTAGTCCTCGAGCCAAAGGGAACAGACTCTCAGATGGTAGGGGGTAATACACACTCTCTGCCTTCTTGAGTACAGATGAAGCCTCAACCCTAGCTTGGTTGAAAACTTCATTCCATACTTGAGAGCAGTAGTTCCTGCATACCCCCGAGACCTCAGCCCTAAGGGATTCTCAGTCTCCACCACTCCTAAGTCATATCCATCTTGCTCAGCCTGATCCCGAGCCTTCTCAGCTAGTTGCCTTCTCAACCTCCTCCAATTTCTTCTTAAGGGTAGTGATCTGAGTTTTGAAGGCGGCCAGCTAATCCTTGGCGGTGCGAAGGAGAATCCTTTGGCCCTCAGCTTGCTTCTCAGCAATATCAAGAGCAGCTGCAGTGCTCTTTCTTTCCCTCTCCTCTTCTAGTAGCTTTTTCTTGAGCTCTTGAATATTCCTTTTGGCCACATTAAAGGCCTCCACAGTGGCATTACACCTTCCCTCCCTCCTCCTTTTTCATCTACCGATGGCAGTAGTTGGTTATCTCCTCCACCCAGAAAGAGGCTTGAACAGCTTACCAAGGAAAGAAACATGAATTAGAAAAGGAAGAAGAGGAAAGAAAATAAAAAATTAAAAAAAAAAAAGAAAAAAGAAAAAGAAAAAAGGATCAAGTAGAGAACATACCATAGCAAGATACCTCTTTAGGCTGAGGAAGACCTCATGCCTTCTCATGAACTAGAGCTCGGCCATGTCCTTGGGAAGCAATAGAGCTTGCTCCACAACGTTGGCCACATAGACGGCCATCCCTCCTTGGAAGTCCCTGATGAAGGCATTGGCTGGTAGAGAAGCCCTATCTAACATTGGGGCAAGAAGCCAAGTTGGAGGTGCAATCTAAGGATCACTCTTTTTCCAACTTCCATCACCTCCTTGCCCTTTGGTTCCCTTTTCCTTTTTAAGTCAACTGGTTCTAGTCGGAAGGGCAGGGCAGGTGGGGGGGTGGGAAGTCTGGTCTGGGCTGCTTTCCTAAGTGCATTCCCCCCTGGTTGGGACTCTAGTAATTCTTGCAAGGTAGATCTCGATTTGCGTTGGATGCCTATGTCGTCTGAAGGGGAAGTAGCTCCTTGGTGTTGGCTGTTTTAAGCTGGAAAAGATTGGCCAAGGTCACCCAATGAAATCTCCAAAGACAAAAGCTGGTTGAACACTTCAAAGTTGCCCTCGGAGTCGGACACTTCAACTATTTCTTCTTCTTTTTCTTGTTCTTTTTCCTTTTCCTTGATTATGGGGCGAGAAGAAGAAGCCTCTACCTTAGGTATACCTTTAGGTATAGGTTTGGTGGAGAGAATGCCTTCTAGGATTAGGCCGGTGATCAGAAAGCCAGGGGTTGCAACACTGATCCATTGCAGCCGAGGATCCCTAGCTTTAATGACATACTTAGGCACTTGGAAACTCTTGGATATTGGAATGTAGTCCAATATCAGGTGGGCTACCTTGAGTTGGCCGTCAATGTGGACGAACACCTTGGCCTTCAGGATCTTATCCAAACTCGCTTGGTTCACGAGATTAAAATTGGGAATGGCTGCGTTCCTATCTGCAAAGCCATCGAGAGAAACATAAAATATATCATTAGTGAAACAAAATAGTGTAAACCAGAGGAAATTTCGTGTACAAGCACAAGCAAAAGATAAAGAAAATAGGGGATAACTTTAAAGTAATCATTCTAGGTCTAAACATCCCACTTGGTTGCCCCTTTCTCATCGGGCAGGGGAGGCCATCGTGCCATTCCCTTGACACGATCAGGAAATCCTTTTTCAGGCCTTTGTTGGATTCAGGTAAGCATTGAATAAGCCTAACCTCAGGGTACCTAGATTTCAGGTAATACCCCTATCCCTTAAGTGATGGAGGTTGTAGACCCAATTGATATCATGGTGGGTAAGCCCTAAGCCCATCCACTCATTAGGGGCATCTACAGAGCCTAAGATTTTGAACTTGTTAGGTGCACACTGGGTGGGAGCTAACCTATGGGCCCTAAGGTAGTCTCTAGTAACAATACCTATAGGGATTCTTATCCTTCCTTCTATGAAAGCAATCATTGGGAGCACCGCTTCTCCCTCTTGCCTTTTCTAATGCCACTCTCCTTACTTACAATACCTAATACCTACACCCGGAGGAATCCTATACAGAGCTCTAAAACTCTCTATTCCCTCCTCGGAGTCTTCTAAATGAGCAAATCTACCCATTCCTAAGAAAGACTTGGATGTACTAAGAAGATTGGAGGAAGAAAGTGGGGCTGAGGAAAAGAAAATTATAGAAAAAAGAAAAGTATACAGAAAAACAAAGTATAAAGGTTTATGAAGACTTACAAAAAGAAAAAAAAAATATTCTCGAATGGGCTTTTGGTATTTGTAAAGGCATGAGTAAGTTGGGAAAGTTGGCAGGTTCAGTGTTTGTGCGCTAGAGCTAAATGAATGCTAAAGTGAGATGAGTGATTGATTTAAGTGGTATTTATATCAGAAAGAAAGCTAGAAAGCGGGAAAATTCCCACCCATATTTTAGCAGAATCCTCAGCTGTTAGATCCGCATCACGCCATAGAACGTGGAGAACATGGAGCCGTAAAAATTTAATGAGGGGGAGTCTCGAATGCTAAAGCATCAGGAGCGTGTCTTGGGTAGTTAAAATGCGTCTACATAGGTAGAGGAGATGTATGATGAGCGCGGACTAGCTAAGGTGACATCGAAATCCTCCTTTCTTCTCGAGGAGCCAAAAAGAAGAATCTCGAGGGGCTATTGTAGGAGCATTGGACCCAAGAGCTCATTATTTATGTATATATTGGGCCTAAGGCCCAAGACGAGGACTAAAGGTCATTTAAGAATGAGTAAATATTGCCAAAGGATTCCGTGTTTGTAGAAGAAGACGTTAGTTTTAGTCACAATGGCCAAGGAGGGTGGTCTGAGGATAAATGCCTCCCCGGCTAATCAGAGCTGAGGTCTGAAAATGTAGTCTGCTACCCAGGGGAACATTCCAGGAAGTTCTATTGGTACAGATAAGCATTGCATAGATATATGATAGGGGGGAGTCCTAAATATCTAAGGGGAAAGCTGCTATCACCATATTAAATACTCTGCAACTAACTCTCTAGCCGTATTAATGTGGAAATGATACATGAACAGTGGTTTTCAGCCTTACAACGATTACATAAAAACTTTAGGAAGGTGTTGATAGGACAAGTATCAAGAAAAACCATCTGGCCTGTAAGTGGAGGGTAAAGATAAAAGGAGAATAAAGCAATGAGAGAGGGGATCGAGAAAATTAAGAGGAAAATACTATAGCAATCAAGAATTGCATTTGTAACCAAATTTAAGAGATATATATAAGAACTGATATCCTCGGATTGTGTTGAGGACGATTTTCTTTAGTCTAAACTTGTCTATTTTCATTATCTTGTGATCTGAGTCTACTTTAGTGATTGTCTGATTCGTTAAGGCCCAGTTTTTCTAACCCACTCTCTACAAATTCATTGTTTTGAGTTTTTTGGGTCTAAGTCCACTCACGTTGTGGGCTAGGGACTTAAATTTGGTCCTTACATGAATAAAGTTGGAAGTTAGAAAACTTAATTGAACAAAATTGAAATTTAGGTAAAGTTAGAGGATGCAATTTGTATTTTAGCCTAATTTTAAAATTTGTAATAAAATTAATTGTGACATTAGACTTACTAAGAGCATCTCCAATAGGCTAGCCAATCTCATTTTTTGAGTGCAAACCCAAAAAAAATCAGTTCCAACAACCTTTCTGAAATCCAAACATTTCCCTTTTTTTTTCTTTTTCTTTTTTCTTTTCTTCTTTTTTTTTTTTTTTTTTTTTTTTTTTTTTTTTTTTTTTTTTAGAGTTGCTACAATTGCTCTCTTGGTATGGAGAGCACGGTAGATTTTCTATAAAATTTTAATAAAATAAAATATTCATTCTCATCATTTTTTATTCCTTTCTCTCTCTCTCTTTCTCTCTGTCTCATACGGACAAACCCCCCCCCCCCTTCTCTTCTTCTTCTTCAATCTCACATATAGATAGCTCTCCCCCTTCTCTTCTTCTTCTTCTTCTTCAGTACTGTCTCTCCCAGCCTCACTCTCAATGTTTCTCTCCTCTTCTTTTCTAGCCACCGTCCGATTAAAGTCACCACCATCTGATCAAACCCACCACAAAACACAACCACCAATGGGTCTAACAATGAGTAATATTGGTAGGTTATCTAGGTCTAAAGATGGGAAAATACAAGAAAAGTTAAGAGTGTTTGATTTGGGTGTTGTTGGATGATAAAACTATGGGTTTTGAGATTTGGTGTTGTTGGATGGTAAAATATGGGTTTTGAGATTTGGGTGTTGTCGAATAATTAAATCTTGGTTTCAAGATTTGGGTTATAGTTAAACGGAGAAGAGTTTGGTGTTGATGATGGTGCAGCCGTGGGTTGTAACAGATTTTTGAAAATAATAATAATAATAAGTAAAGAAATAATATTTAAATGTGAATAGAGAATTGATAGACAGTTTATTGGAAAGTACATGTGAAAAAGTATGTAGACAACACTATTCATTCTCCCAACATTGAAAAAAATGTTAAAGATTTTTAAGGATCATGCCGCTCCTAGTGTGCATGTGGGCCCACTATAGAAGCCTACCCACATACCTAATAACATGTGATTTGAAAATACAAAATTAACTATCCTAATAGAGTTTGACTTACTTCCAATGCTCTTGAGCACTGGAGGAGATATAAGTACGATATATATCCTAAAATAGTTACGTGTTAGCCCAATGTCCCATCTAGTGCACATGAATGTCGGATGAAAGCTTTACTCGTGTAAAAAAAACTACAATTTTGCTACTAACACAACTTTTCCAAAACTTCTTTACAACTTATTGAAGAAGCATATTGTTAATCGTATTCAATCACTTTATATAGACTCACTACTAATACCTCTAAATTTTTCACCACTCATAATTTACCATTTCATTCAGTTGTTAAAATAAAATTGTTTCACTAAAATTTATTCTATAAAATCATTACATTTTCAGCCTTTAAAAGTCTAGGATTGTTTTCATTTTGTCTCTTGTGTTTCAAAATCATAATTTACCACCGTAAATAAATTGGGAAAATTTTTGTGAAATTTGTTGTTTATGTATATTTTGACATTAGTTTGGATCCAATGCTGTGCACGAACCCAATTCGTGTCCATGTGAGAGACGCGTAGCATCGTAGTACAGTTCGGTATAAGGTCTTTTTTTTTTTTTTTTTTTTTTTAAGGAAAGTATAAGGTCACTTTGTTTGAACATTGAACCGAAAAAAAAAATTAAAAACTCGTTGATTGTTTTTGACCGGAAAATACGTTTGACTTGTAATGTAAGAATTGTTTGAACCGAAAGTTTTAGACAAATGTGAGTGGCTGCTTTTATTAGAGGAAAATATAACATTATAAAAAAAAAAAAAAAAAAATCAAATCAAATCAAATCCACAAGGACACAACTTGATCATGAGGGGTCGGCAATAAGATATAATTTCAATTCACAGTATTGATGATCGATCGCACTTATCCTCCCGTTTTGCCACCTCGCCATTCACTATACTATAAGTCCATAAATAAAGTCTTAAATATTATCCAAATCAAGCCCCATTACAAGTTACACAACCATAACCAAACAAAATGTCTTCTTGTCCTTTAGCTACAATGCTCTTGCTTTCCCTCTTCCTTGTATCACTTTTCACCTTCATTGCTCTAACTTCTGTTCCTCCCAATGCAACATTTAGGCATGTTACTGAAGGATAATTTGGGCCACACGTTGTTGAGTATGATGGAAACTATCGTGCTCTAACGACTTTTAATTCCCCATTCCAACTTTGCTTTTATAACACCACTCCTAATGCTCTCCCCCTCGCATTACGCATGGCTACCAGACATTCAGAGTCACTGTTTCGTTGGGTTTGGGAAGCCAATAGAGGCAACCCAGTTCACGAAAATGCTACCTGATAAAACACGAAAGGTTTGTTGTTAGTACGTTCCTTGTCAACTGGATGGACAACCTGGATTCCCTGCTAAGAGAAGACAAGTGATAATAAAAGACACCACGCTGGTGCCTATCAAGAACCCTCCAATATTTAAATTAGTTAATTTCTTTTGGGGGAAATCACTAATATGTATTGTAGCTTTTAATTTGTGTGTTTGAGCTGGGTGATTAAAGGTACTAGTCGCTAACTCGTGCGATGCACAGGAAAGGTATTGAGTACAATATAAAATTTAATCTTGGTTTATTTTACTACAACACCAAAGTTGAATTTGTAAAATAAAATCATGTAGCTAAAACATTTGCTAACAGCTATACATTCATATATTTGTCAAACTATATACTATTATTATTATTATTATTATTATTATTATATCAACTTAACAGTAGTTAAATATATGATATTCATTGAAATCTTCTAGACAATTTGAGATAATGGAATAAATAAACTCAAAACAGAATACAAAACAGACGCAAGTACCCTCTAATATAATTATTTACATAAAAAGAATTGAGTCGAAGAAAAAAATCAGCACAATCTATTAAACAATAAAATTTCAATATAATCTTTGGAAAATATCTCTCCCATTGTCATCTTCATTGTTGTACATTGTCGTACATTGTCATAATACCTATGTCATAAAATAGATAAATATTATTAACACCCATAAAGAAAAACTAATAGGTGAAATGAAAAATAATGAATTTTTAAGTCCAAGAACCATCTAAAAGTGACAACATTGTCTCAACACATACAAACATAATGAATATATCATCCTTCATTATAAATAATTTGACCTACAGGCTACAGCTGCATCCTATAATGGAAGTCAAGATGGCTGTGAATGAAGGGACAAAGAACTAGTGCACAAAGTATAAGATCACCAATTCAAATAAGCAAATCGAAAGAAAATTTAGAAAATATAAATAAGATTAAACCGGCATGTAAGTTGCAGGGTTCATATTGAAAATCCCAAAGATAAATTTTGGGCAGGGTTAACAGACCATGGGCTAAAGCAATACAAGCCCACAGTGAAAGGTTTATTTTTTTTTATTTTTTTTTTTAAGAAAGGTTGAATGTTTCAATAAAGCAGACCATGCAAAATCAACACATCAAGTCATTTTGGATAGACAAAACTAGTAACACTGCCAAAAACATGAGAAAACAATAGGTGGACAATCATGTATCCATCAAATAAAACCAATTCAACAGGTGGACAATCATGCATCCATCGAATAAAACCAATACATGTTGAAAAAAAAAAATCACAAATTTTAAGAATATTTATCACCAACTATTCTTTCGTCACCTATTTTGTAAGGTTAGCTATGTATTCTCAACAGAAAACAAAACACCTTCTAATGGTGATTACATTATTGTAAGAGAAGTTTAAATAATTTGTAACATAATTTTCAATAGATTAAAGGACTCTTTGTTTCCTCTTCCTCTTTTGTCGATCTACAATAGGTGTGAGTTGTACATCAGTTGCATCATTTGTAGGATTAGCATCTTCTTCACTTGGTAAGTTGTTGACAGAATCATTTGTAGCATCACTCATATAATATTGTTAAAAGAATATGGTGTAAATTGTATTATGATATGAATAAGTAACATTAAAAATATCTAATTTTTTTTTTATTTTAATTTAATATAAATGTACTCACATCAGTTATTTGATCAAGTTTAACTGAATTGTCAGTTTATATATCAGGATCAAAAGGTTTCTTCATAGTGTAGATCTCCCATCCCTGTTTGAGGTTATAGTCATTGAGTTCCAATTGGAAGACAAATGTTTTCCCAATAAGGTTTGCTATTTGCATAGGCAGGTCAAACTCTTCAGGTACCTTGTAGAAATAGTAGGTCATAAACTGTAAGTTCAATTGTATTAAAGAATATATTAAGTACTATTGTGAATTTCAAATTCTCACCTGTGAACATTTATTTATAAGTTCCTTTGCTGATATGTGGAGTAATTTTTCAGCCGTAGAATCAAATAAAATGAATGTTGCCAATCCTATGTCATCTTCAACTTTCAGTTCAATTCTATACCTGAAAGAAGGCATGGTAGATATAATTTTAATTAATTTTTTTTTCTTTTCTTTATATATATATATATATATATACACACACATATATACTTTTATATTATACATACCTTGGGATTGGGAAGTCTGCCAGTTTGTTACAACGATCACACCACAAATGTTCACCTCTTGGTTTAACCTTTCTACGACATATTTCGCATGACATAAAGTACCAACCAAAAGTTGTTTCAATTTTTGTAATCTTTCCATGGCAAGTGAAGATAGTCTCCTAGAATTTCAAATTTATTCAATGATTTATTCGTAAAATTTAACATGTCATTGACAATTTCATTTTCAGATTTTTCTTTTGAAGAAATTTTCCCTTACCTTATTTGTAGAGTTCTAGACCATGTTTAATATTTCAATTATGGTTCTTCTGTTATTGTTCATCTCTTCTTTAATTGTTCTTTGTGGCTTAAATTGTCTTGGCAGCTCTTCTATAAGACAATCATTTTTCACTTCCCTATGATTGTAACATAAAGAAGTCAGTATAAGCTTGCGTATACTGTAAAATATTATATAACATATATTGCTAAAGAGATATAGATTACTTACTGATCCATAAACACAAAAGTCTCTGAAATCTCCAAATTTATATAAACTTTTGTTCCACTTGTAGATGATAAGTTATATTCCCCTACATTTATATGGAGGAATGTTTTAAAATGCACATATAATTTATTAATGTAGTTATAAATATGCAAATAAAAGAAACAATGTACTGACCTTTAAAAGTTTTCACAATTAGACATGTGGCAACTATAATAAAAGGTCCCGGATTCCTTTTGAAGAGGTTATCATCAATTTCATTTGCAACTAGTCCCTAGAGGGTAAGCTTTATTTATTTCCTCTGTTCAAATATTGTTATTAATGTAAGTTTATATTATATATATTCAATGTATTGCAACTTGAAAGAATTAAAATGTACTGTATAGTCATGACAGTTATGTTCCTTATTGCAACATTTGATCCTTTAATGCTAGGATGTTCAATTGGACCAATAGCAACCACTTTTGCAATAATATCTATGCATCATAAAAATTCTAATGTTAGTTATTTTCATAAAAATTCTAATGTTACAAATTCAAATTGTCTAACATATTCAATAATCCAATGTCAATATCTATTTCCAATCTTTTCTATGATCACCAGATGTAACAGCATCAATTCTGTTTGCTATCTCATTCTTAGTATCATAAATATAAAGCTGTGCAAATTGTGTCTTTTGGCCATCAACAGGAATAAGAGATCCAATTCTGTGATGATTTTGGCCATTTAAATGGAAAACATATGGAGTAGTACCATAAGAAGTGAAAGCAAAGAGAGAATTATAGATTCTTATCCCCACTCAAAATTTGTTTGATCTCTGATCATTGCTCATGCCGAGCAATCTTTTCAGAAAAGGTGGAGGATCCTTCAAAAAACAGAAGTTCAACTCTGCCTTCTGAACAACATAAACTGAATTTAGGCTTCTTAGGCTTTCTAGATTTAATCGTTCTCTCCTCAAACCAAAGTTGAGCTCCACAATGTTCACATACTTGTGTTAGAGGTCCTAAATTCATTGCCTCCATAAAATTTCCTACAAAAAAATTGAAGGATCATTTTTTAGGAACCTAATATTTATGGTTGGTATTGAGGACTAAAAATTGTAATAATTACGATGTTTTCGTCTAGGGTCAAAGATTGAAAGATTATTTGATTCTCTATTAGAGTCATCACAAAAATCATGTTCAGCAACCGTAATATTCATTGTTGAGCTTTCACTCTCATTTGTCTGTTCCAAGTCTAAGATGTAATCAAAATCAAAAACGAATTCTTCAAAGAAAAAATACTATTTAATATAATAGAACTCTTAATATACCTTCAACTACAGCAGGTTAAATGCTACCTTCTAGCAAAGGCAATTGTTGCTCAGTTATATTGGTGGTAACACTCTCATCTTCATTCACAATAGTTCTTCCTAATATATTCACTGGTGAGTTTCTATTTTTAGCTTCAGGATTATGTTGTCTCTATCGAGTTCTTCTTACAAATGTTTCATCATTGCTTCTTGTAAAGTTGTTATTTACAACTATGTGTTTTTGTTGGCTTATATTCCGTGCCAAATTTGATTGTAATTTTATTCAATCATTTGTACCCTGTATTTATTGTGGGATTTCATTGTAAGGGTTGTGTGTTAGAGAGAAAGAGTGTGAAGACTCAAGCTATTGAAGAATGAAGTGTTTTCGTGGGTAGCTCGCGACTTAGCATCCCGTGAAGTAACACATGTGCCCTACACATGCTGGAATGTGAAGAGTCAGGCTAGATGGAGACAACTATGTCTCGCGAGTATCTCGCGGGCAAGGCCTTCTCGCGAGACACTCGTGAGGCATTCTTTTCTGCCAGCCTGTCCAGTCTAATACACACTTTCTGTGCCTACACTATTTATACCTACATTACACACAAATAAAAGAGAGAGCTTCTGAGAGAAAACCCTAGCCAAACACCTTGAGAGTTAGAGATTGTTATACCCACAATCCTTTACACATTTGTTTTGGGAATTTCCTCATCTCCTACCTCTCCACTTCCCTACCATTGAGAGGTTGATAGCCCAAACACTTACCACACCATTTGAGAGTGTCAAGTGGAGTTTTAGTGCTACTGGGAAGCATTGGAAGAAGCCAAGGATGGCAGATGCAACGTGGAGCTTGTTGTGGGATCCGAAGAACTAGACAAGAGACGGTTCCGAGAAGCCTTGTTGAAGTAGGAGCTTGGAGGGCTTACGTACAAAGGGTAGATTAGGCTTGGAAGGTCTCTTGCTCACCCATGTATCCCAACTGATTGTCTAGTGGATCGATTTCTGCTTGAAGGGCGGCGGAGAGGTTTTTCGCCGAGTTCTTCGATTTCCCCTTCGATAACACGTCTCGGTGTTATCTGTGTTTGCATCTTTCTTCCCTACTCTTATTCATTTCATTTTTACTGTTGTGTTGCTTTAAATATGGATTAGAGTAGTTCTCTTGCTTATACGCTTGTGTTTACACTATTCTGCACTTAGTATTAAGTTACTGTAAAATCAACCAAGCCGTAACTTTGTTTTGGGGATCTAAACAGCTCTTGTGTTTTTGACACATTTTCGAGCTTTCACTTCCAAAATGCAATGATTGTGTTTCATGAATAGTTGTGTGCGACAATACGTTCCAAAAAATTGAGTCTCTTTCTATTGAAACTTCTCCTTGTAAAGCGTCACCACAAGATAAAGGCTGGATACACCATTAGTTTTCTTCTCGCTCTTGAAAATAAAGTAGACTCCATACTTCAAAATATATAATAAAAAACAAAGTATTTATAGAAGATCAAATCTTAACTATTATTGTATAAATCAAAGATAGCAAATAGATGTTAAAAAATGGAATATTCTTTCAAGCATGTATTTATTGTTAATTAGCACTTTCTGGAAATTTAAAAATATAGTTATGTGAAATTTAATTGCTTTAAGTAATAATTTTTTATGCTGTAAATTTTTGTTGAAGATGACATTAAAAATTATTCTGAATATGTAGAAAAGAAATGCAACATAAACTTAAAAAAAAAAAAAAAAAAAAATTAAGCAATTGTTAACAAACCTGGAGTTGACACGGTTAAGTATGCAGCTCTTTCCTTTAAAAAGTATGCAGCTCTTTATCCAAAAATGAGAGGACCTACAAAATAAGTTTTTTTTAAACTTTTTAATTTTAAAATTTAAACTATCAATGAGATTCATAAGCCATGTTCACCCAAATTATAAGCCATGTTCATGGAAAAAGAAAAGAAGAAAAAAGACTGTCCAATGCATTGAATTAAATACCTTAGAAACAAAGTTCTACCAAGCACCTATCTAAATTTGAATGCCTGAAAGCCGAAAGTAACATTGACAAACTACGCTTTGACCATTAGGCTTTTATTATAAAAAAATTTGGAAAGAGCAACAATCCATCCAAGATGCACAAACCATAAAGTGGCTACAAACTAATGCAAGAGTAAGCAAGGTATTTTCTCAAACACATGGTGTGCACAAAATATTTCAAAGCCTTAGTTATAAAAATTAAAAATTAAAAACAAAAACAATAGCATGATTGTGAAGAAAAGAATTACCAACAGATGTAGCGTCAAGGGTACTCTGCTTTTTGTCCACAACCTTCGTTGGGTTTGTTCTCGCAGAGGGGAAAAAAATATAAAAAGGACAAACAAAAAGAAAAAAACAAAAAGTCAACAGTGTATATAAACAGTAATAAGTAGTTTCCCACTGAAACGGTGTGGGTTTGAAAGAGTTAGACTAGCGTGTGTGTGGATGAGGGTTCTAAGAAATTATTGGAAAGACAATTGTTTTTGCAACGGGGAAAAAAATAGAAAATGAAAAAATGGAAAGCAGAAAACAAAAAGTAAATAGTGTAGAAAAGAATTACCAACAGATGTAGTGTCAAAGGTACTTTGTTTTTTGTCCACAACCTTCACTAGGTTTGTTCTCATAGAGAGGAAAAAAAAACAAAAAATGGAAAAATGAAAAGAAGAAAACAAAAAGTCAATAGTGTATAGAAATAGTAATAAGTAGTTTCCCACTGAAACGGTGTGGGTTTGAAAGAGTTAGACCAACGTGTGTGGATGAGGGTTCTAAGAAATTATTGGAAAGGCACAATTGTTTTCTCATCAAGGAAAAAAAAATAGAAAATGGAAAAACGGAAAGCAAAAAACAAAAAGTAAACAGCGTATATAAACAATAATAAGTAGTTACCCACTGAAACTAAATAAGCAAACCACCAAAAAGACACAATTGTTTAGGGGGTGTTTGGTACATGCACTTAAAAACTGAAAACATGTGTTTAAAATTATGTATGGAAATACGTGTGTGTTAACAAGTATATAAAAATATGTATAATGTTGTTTAAAAACTAAAAACATGTGTTTGAGTGGGTGTACCAAATGGGGCCTTAGTGTTTTAAAGTGAACGTGTCAGAAACTTATGTAGCCACGTGGCAGAATGAGGAGTGGTCAACAAAAAGTCAAACGTTTCAACTATTAGTTATTATATAGATTTGAGCGTAGCTTATTAAGCTCTTTGTAACAGTCATTAGGTGGCTCACAAAGGCACTAGTTAATGGTTTTGTAACTGTTCTTTACATTTGGTTTGAACGAGAGAGTTGTGGCTCACATGAATAAGAGAGTAAAGTTTGCCTTGAATGTGCAATTGGACACTACTCGTCAATTGCCCCCATAATTCCTTTGTTGTTCAAGTTTGGATGAGCAGAGGAATAAGAATGGTCATCGGAATTTGGTTTTTTCTCCACTTCCCAAGATTCTCTTCCCATCGCCATAAATGTGATGTGATCTCTTCATTTCGTTTTTGGACACATGTCTCGATCTCATAGGTGGGTTGTGTGAATGTTCTGTTAATTTTCCCGACCCTCAACCTCTGCCTTTCCTTTTTAGAAAAAACCATTCCACTTCTCTTTCTTCTTCATTGTCTCTGTGCTTGAAGTTTTGAAGTTTTCAAATCTCAAAAACCCTCCCTTAGTAAGGCTTCTCATCTTTACACTCCATTAATGGTAGATTTCACATTTATTAGACAAGAATCTCCTTCCCTATCTTTTTTCTTCGCTACACTAGGAGTTTTTCTCGAGTATTCTGTTGGTTGACATCCTCAAGTAGGCCTGTTTGTATCTCCTTTTACTGCTTTTAAGCCTATTTTGCGTACCTTTTATCCTTTGATCCACCAATCTCTAATCCACCACCATTTGGAAATGACCACCGTACATGAATGAAAGAGTAAAGTTTGCCTTGAATGTGCAATTGGACAACCATTTAATCACTACTCGTCAATTGCCCCCATAATTCCTTTGTTGTTCAAGTTTGGATGAGCGGAGGAATATGAATGGTCATTGGAATTTGGTTTTTTCTCCACTTCCCAAAATTCTCTTCCCATCGCCATAAATGTGATGTGATCTCTTCATTTCGTTTTTGGACACATGTCTCGGTCTCATAGGTGGGTTGTGTGAATGTTCTGTTGATTTTCTCGACCCTCAACCTCTGCCTTTCCTTTTTAGAAAAAACCATTCCACTTCTCTTTCTTCTTCATTGTCTCTGTGCTTGAAGTTTTGAAGTTTTCAATTTTCAAAAACCCTCCCCTAGTAAGGCTTCTCATCTTTACGCTCCATTAATGGTAGACTTCACATTTATTAGACAAGAATCTCCTTCCCTATCTTTTTTCTTCGCTAGACTAGGAGTTTTTCTCGAGTATTCTATTGTTTGACATCCTCAAGCAGGCTTGTTTGTATCTCCTTTTACTGCTTTCAAGCCTATTTTGCTTACCCTTTATCCTTTGATCCACCAATCTCTAATCCACCACCATTTGGAAATGACCACCATACATGAATGAGAGAGTAAAGTTTGCCTTGAATGTGCAATTGGACAACCATTTAATCGCTACTCGTCGATTGCCCCCATTATTCTTTTGTTGTTCTAGTTTGGATGTGTAGAAGAATATGAATAGTCATAGGAATTTGGTTTTTTCTCCACTTCCTGAGATTCTCTTCCCATTGCCTAAAATGTGATGTGGTCTCTTCATTTGGTTTTTGGACACATGCCTCAGTCTTATAGGTGGGTTGTGTGAATGTTTTGTCGATTTTCCTGACCCTCGACCTCTGCCTTTCCTTTTTAGAAAAAACCATTCCACTTCTCTTTCTTCTTCATTGTCTCTGTTCTTGAAGTTTTGAAGTTTTCAAATTTCAAAAACCCCTCCCCTAGTAAGGCCTCTCATCTTTACACTCCATTAATGGTAGATTTCGCATTTATTAGACAAGAATCTCCTTCCATGTCTTTTTTCTTTGCTAGACTAGGAGTTTTTCTTGAGTATTCTATTGGTTGACATCCTCAAGCCAGCTTGTTTGTATCTCGTTTTATTGCTTTCAAGCCCACTTTGCTTACCCTTTATCATTTGATCCTCCAATCTCTAATCCACCACCATTTGGAAATGACCACCGTAGAGGATAGGGATGCTGAAGTTAGGTCGAGCAAGTTAGAAACAGGTTTGTCATCAAATGTTGAGTCTGTGGGTAAGGAGGTTGATAATGCTATGTTAAAACCATCCTCATCCTCTTCATCTATCCCTTTACATGCTCATTTTGAGTCTTGCTCTTTAAAAGGGAAAAACTTGAAAGGTTTTAGAAAAAGGTTCCAATTTTGAAAAGGAACCGTCATTCGCTTACCTCGTTCTAATGAAAAGGCTTGCATTTTTGCCTGCGATGAAGTGTGCTTCTACGAAGCTGCTTTTCTGTGTGGTCTCTGTTTACCTATCCATCCATTTGTAATGGAAATTCTTTTCAAATTCAAAATTGCCCCGGTTAACTCATTCCTATTGCTTGGAGGACAATTATAAGTTGTATGTCAATATGGGTGTCCCTCTGTGAGGGGGACATGATAACTTTGAATGAATTTACATATTTGTACTATTTAAAACCTTCTACCCATTATGGGTATTTTGAGCTTTTGCCATGGGATAGAAAATCTAGGATCATCTTTGGGTTTCCTTCTTCTTTTCGTGATTAGAAATCATGATACTTTTTTGTTTCTAGAACTGGCTGGGAAACCATATCTGACAACCTATGGGGCGAAGTCCCAAGGTTACTACAGAAATGGGAAGTTCTGCCACTTGGTGTGTACTTTCATTCTTTTTCTTAATTCCATTGTCTATAATTTACCTGTGTAAACATTGTTCCACTCTCTTTTTTGTAGTTTTTGAATGTCTTGAATTGGAGAGTTGATACCACTATCAAATTCAAGCCCCCTTTGCCTTTGCTTGAGAGATCGAGGATTTTAACAACCTCGTCGATCCTTGTCACTTATTTAATCATTGTCTTGGACCCAAGCCTACAGAGTATGTGATTGAGAAGATTTACTGAGATGAGAAGAGCATGTACATTTTTATAAGATTTCTCGTGTTGTACTCTTCCTTTCTCTAATTACTTACTTCTCTTTTTTGTTTACAAGAATGGCTACTAGGTACAGTAAAGAAAAGTATGCCCATATCAAAGGAATGAAGAATGAACCCCTGTCCTAGCTCGCCGCAGATCTAATGAGGTGAAAACTAAATGAGGAGAATGGTGAAACTCTTGTTTCCTCGTCTGTTCAGACCGTCCTGTCATCTCCAACCCCTTCTCTTGAAGTTATGGCCATCACCCCTCCCACTACTCGCTCGAAAGGAAATAGCAAAATAGGAACGAGTGTTTGGGACGACCCAGCAACTGCCCTTGGACAAGCTCACAACATTATTATGGATGACGAGCTCAAGGGCTTGACCTCCATTCCTTCTCATGAACTAGTTAGTCGGCATATCCACAAGTTAGTGCAAGTAGTCCACTTTAACCTTATTCCCAAGCTTTATTATAGTCATTATTTTGACTTCCAATTCTTTCTTTCAAATTCTTGGAGAATCTTTGCACTTCAAAACTAACTATCTTAGTAATGAAGAGAAAGTCATGGTGGCTAACTCCAAGATTTAATTTGTCAAAGCTAAGAGTTCAAAGATAATTGAAGCTATAAACGAGACCAATAAGGCAAAGGAGAAAATCAAGGAGCTTAATGAGGCATTGAGAGTTGAGAAGATGCTCATCATTCAGAAGGACGAAGAGATCCATGCTGCTCTTCTGAGGACTGATTCTGAACGTGAGAAGATCATTCAACAATTCGTGAAATCTAAACACTTCTCTGATCTTCAGTTTATTCATTACTATTAAGGCTTTGAGCTTCTTTGTAGATGGATGATAAAGCATCACAACCAAGCAGTGGACTTCTCCAATCTTGATTTTGAAACCATCAACACTAAGGTTCTTGCTAATGAGGCTAGAGAAACAAGCAGAAGCTACTGTTGCAGCTAGAGGAGAGGATGTTGTTAATGCTAGACAAGTAGATCCGAGCCAAGGGGATGAGGCTATCACTCCCCCACCTTAGTAAAATTTTTACTTTTGTTTAAGAACAATGGTTGCCTCTCTGTTTTGAGGCTTTTTCATTCCTACTTTTAATTGCATGTTTAGAAACATTTCGTCTCTCTTATTTGGAGATTATGCTATTTAAACTCATCAATAGAGTTTTTCACTATTGATAACTTTCCTTACAAATTTCTTCATGATTTAAAATTGTCAATAGAGCTTTTACCTTTGAAAATTTTCCTTAGAAATTTTTTCATGATTTAAACTCGTCTTTAGAGTTTGTACCATTGATAATTTTTCCTTAGAAATTTCTTCATGATTTAAACTCGTCTATAGAGTTTGTACCATTGGTAATTATTTAAACTCGTTAGTAGTTTTTTAATCATGGATAATTATTTCCTTAGAATTTTATGATTTGAATTCATCTATAGAGTTTGTACCATTGGTAATGATTTAAACTCGTCAGTAGAGTTTTTATCATTAATAATGGTTAAAACTCGTTAGGAGAGTTTTATCATCAACAATGATTTAAACTTGTTGGTAGAGTTTTTATCATGGATTATTTAGAATATTATGATTTGAACTTGTTTATAGAGTTTTTACCATTGATAGTTATGATTTAAACTCGTCAGTAGACTTTTTACCATTAGTGAAAACTTCCATAGAGACTTTGTCAACAACTTTATTACTTAGAGTTTATGCTATTTTGGACACACATATTAAAGATCAGGTCTTGAAAAAATGGCTTGGAGATACTTTATTGTTTAATTCACCCTTGTTTATAAGGGTATTACAAGGGAAAGAACTTAACAAAACGAAATGCAAAAAGGAAAAATGCTTTCATAAAAAGTAAAGTCTCTCTTATCTGATGATAGGTAAGATAAGGTATTCTAAGTGCTGGAATTTATTGGCATTAATACTTTATACTGATAGTACTTCTTGAGGTGATTCACATTCCAAGGACAAGGCAATGGGTTGTCGTCGATGTCTTTTAGGTAGTAACTCTCTCTTCTTGAGTAACGGATGACTTTGTACCAACCTTCCCAAGTAGGGCCTAACTTTCCCTGGGTTGGGTCCTTGGTGGCATGTGAAACTCTTCGTAACACCATATCATCAGGATTGAACCTTCTAAGCTTCACCCTTTGGTCATGGTACTTTGACATCTTTTATTGGTATCAGGACATCCTTTGAGTTGCGTCATCCCTGACTTCGGGCAAACAATCCAGACTTAGCTTCAACCTTTCATTGTTGAGATTCTCGTCATAGTGAGCTCGTCTAAGAATTGATAGCCCTACCTCAACCGGAATCACTACTTTTGTACCAAAGGCTAGCTTGAATGGTGTTTCTCCTTTTGGTGTTCTCGCAGTTGTCCGATAAGCCCATAACAAACTTGGTAATTCTTCTAGCCATGCACCCTTTGCCCCCTCAAGTTGGGCTTTGATGATTTTGAGCAAAGTACAATTTGTAACCTCTGTTTGACCATTCGCCTGAGGATGCCCAGGTGAAGATTAGTGGCTTTTTATTCCCAACTCTCTACAAAACTCTCTGGACTTATGGCTGTTGAACGCCGCCCATTTTCAAAGATGATCACCCCTGGGATTCCAAATCTATAGACAATGTTCTTCCAGACAAAATGTTGTATCTTGGCCTCTATAATCATTGCCAAAGGTTATGCCTCAACCCATTTTGTGAAATAGTCAATAGCAACGAGCAAAAACATCATTTGTTTCTTACTTTGTGGCAATGGACCAACGATATCAATCCCCCATGTTGAAAATGGCCAAGGGGAAGAAATGCTTACCAAGTGTTCTACTAGAACTTGTTGCACATTTCCAAACCATTAGCTTTTGTCACACTTTTGAACGAACTTGATTGCATCCTTTTGCATGGTCGGCCAAAAATAACCTGCTCGGACCACCTTTCCCACCAAGGATCGTGGTCCTGAATGATCTCCACATATTCCTTCATGAATCTCTCGTAACACATACATTGTATCTTCTAAGCTTAGACACTTCAGATAGGGTAGTGAAAATCTTGTTTTGTTAAGCTCGTCATTCATGATAGTAAATCTAGACGACCTTGTCTTGATCTTCCTTACTTCAGATGGGCCTGATGGAAGCCAATCATCTCTAATATAGGAAAGGATTGGATCCATCTAGGTATTCGTGGGCTAAAATTGGAAGACTCATCAATCTTATTACTTTTGGCCTTCAGTGCCATGCTCTTGCTTTTGCTTCCTTTCTCGATTTTAGTCAAACCCAATTCATAGGTTTGCAAGTTGCCAACCAGCTCCATTAAAGGAATAGAGTCAATATCCTTTGATTCTTTAATGGTAGTGATCTTGGCATGAAATCTTTCAGGCAAAGACCTTAGCACCTTTCTTACAACCTTGGGTTCAAGAATGGTTTCCCCAAGATTAAAAGTTGAGTTGACTATGTCCTTTAGCTTAGCATAGAACTCATTAAATGACTCATCCTCCTCCATTTTTATCTCTTCAAAGCTAGTAGTGAGCCTTTGGAGCTTTGAATCCTTAACAACCTTTGTCCCTTCATAGGTTGTCTGGAGGATAGTCCATGCTTCCTTAGCAATTTTAGTTGAGGATATCTTCTTGAACTCCTCATTGATGACTGCACTAAATAAAGCATTCAATGCTATGCTGTTGAAGTTTTTTGCTTTTAACTTGGCATCATCCCAATTAGCCGACGTTTCGTTTGGCTTAGTCCAGCCAATCTCCACAGCTTGCCACACCTTCTCAACTAAAGACTGCAAGAAAACTCTCATGCGTACTTTCTAGTATGCATAATTAGTGCTATCAAATAAATGAGGTATAATTAGAGATTGTCCTTTATCCATGACAAACAGGGGTTAATGGATTACATAACAAAGATTAACTCTAATCAAAGTGTGCCTGCTTTGATACCACTTGATAGGCCAAGAATGTATTGACCCATTTGGTAACTTAATCAATTAATTAGCCAAGTGAATTAATTAGATTCAATTATATGCAATAAGCATGGTAGCACAAACAAATTACCAACAAAGTTAAATGCAGTAAAAAATAAATTTAACATAGGTGATTTGTTTACGAATGGGGAAAACTACGAAGGCAAAACCCCACCGGGTGAATTTAAGGTCACCACTCCCAAGAATCCACAATTATCAAAACAAGCGTTTACAAGTAAAAGGAATCCTAGTACCTAATACTAACCTACAGTTGAACCCTTACTCCAATACACAATTAGACTTGTAATGTAGCAGCAATCTCTTATTTCAATGAACGGCTCCCAATACGTAACTAACCAATGATGCACAGATCTCAGTACATGACTAACACACCAACTTGAGGAACATGTTGACTGCAAAGTTCTTCAGTACATCCAACAATGAAGATCAGGAAGCTCTTTGGTTACAAAACTCTTGGCGCAAAGACGCAATAACTTCTAGAGAGAATACGATGAACTAGGGCAAATTGCCTTCGGTCACAATATGCATGTAACAACAAGTGCAACAACCTTTGCATCATCATATGACAGCCCTTAAAATAATCCTTATATATATCTAAGGTTGTGAGAAAAGAAATCCTACACAAATACATATGGATATGCGTGAAATCAGATCTGAAAATTCTGATTTCATAATTCTCGATAGATTTATCTTCTGTCGAGCTTCAACATTAATCCTTGATAGATATGATTCTATCGAAACATCTATTGAGCTTTAATAAACAACACTTCTTTACTTATTTCTTGGTCAACTTGCATGATTCTAATACTAAACTTAAACACTTATTTCTTGAAGTACTAAATCTATCCTTGATCTACCTAATTACAAGTAAAGTGCGTTTTGTCAAAGGATTAGCCAATCTACATCACATATGTCTCTAACAATCTCCACATATGTCTTAACAATTACGTCCTACAAGGGACATATTACTGCCCTCTGGACGTATCCACTGCCTCAAATTTCATTCTACTTCATAAGTTCCTACACATTAGCTATTAATGTTTGGATTTGTTGGGCCATCACCATGGAATCCGATGGTGCAGTAGTAGTTGAGTCCATTGGTTTCAAGGAACATGTTGATAGAGATACGATGACTTGGTGTATTGAGTTGCAATTCGTCGTTTCCCATAGACGATACCAAATTGATAAAACACGAAATATGTGTCAACAGTATGTTCCTTGTCAACTAGATGGATGACCTAGATTCCCTACTAAGAGAAGACAAGTGATAATAAAAGACACTGGGTTGGTGCCTACCAAGAACCCTCTGATACTTAAATTAGTTAATCTCTTTTGGGGGAAATCACTAATATGTATTGTAGTTTAATTTGTGTGTCTGAGTTGGGTGATTAATGGTATTTGAACGGCTTATTAAGCTCTTTGTAACAGTCATTAGGCGGCTAATGAAGGCACTAGTTAATGGCTTTGTAACTGTTCTTTACATCTGACTTGAATGAGAGAGTTATGGCTCACATGAATGAGAGAGTAATGTTTGCCTTGAATGTGCTTATGGTCATCCATCTGATACGACCATTTAATCACTACTCATCACTACCTTCACTTTTGGGGCCAATGGTAATCTACTCTTGGCTGATATTGATGGTCGTGTTACTTGGCAAACTAATACTGCCTGATGAAGCAGAATTTCGTCTCGTCAGTGTGTTCCTCGTCAATATGATGGACGACCTGGAAATTGTCAGTATGTTCCTTGTCAGTACTATGGACGACCTAGAGATCCTATACCAAAGAAAGCACTAAGCAAATAATGACACTGGTTTGGGGCCTGCCAAGGACCCTCTGATGCTAAAATTAGTTTAAACTCTTTAGAAATCTATAATTTGTAGAGTAATTTTTTGTGTGTGTTCCACTTGAATCATTTACCTATCTCTCCTAGCTTTTTATAGCATTTGTGTGAGTAAATGTTCGATCTACTAGCCTCTCTAACGTTGTACCATAAATGGAAGATCTATGGCCTAATAATGACCATTTATTCTCAGCCCTTTTTCGTCTGTAACAACCATTAAATGCATAATGAGACACCAGTAACGACTCCGTGCTCATTTATTATTTGGACATTAAATGCTATCTGGAACTAATGCGTTTATGCTCGTCCATATTTTACTCGTCATTAACATGGACAGTTTGTAAGTACGGACGAGAATGTTATCGCTATCCATCAGTTATGGTTGATGTGGAGGGTTAAATGACTCATTTAATAGCCATTTAACTTCCCCATTCAATGTCCTGTAATGGCTATGTAATTTAAGTGAGGAACTTATTTCTAAGCATTAATGTGTGCTTATGATTGTCCTTTGTAATGATATTCATCCTTAGTAATGATAATTGTCTTTAGTAATAATGGTCATTCTTAGTAATAACGGTCACTTTATGAACAACCATTTTACACTACTCATCACCACCAACAAAGGTGTGGTAGGCTTCAAATTGTTACCAAATGGTAACATGGTCCTTCATAGCTCAAAGGGCAATTTTGTTTGGCAAAGTTTTGACTCTCCAACGGATACAATCTTGGTTGGTCAATATTTGCGAGCTGAGAGCGTAATCAAGCAGCTTGTAAGTCGGGCTTCTGAAAGGGATAACAAAGATGGGCCTTACAGCTTATTGATGGAACCTAAAGTGTTATCTTTGTACTATAAGAGCCGTAATTCTCCAAGCCCAACTCTTTACTTCGTCTCACCATCTGACTTGGTTTTTGTTCAGGAGGGCACCTTAGAAAATGTGACACTACATTCGACCCCAGAAACTGATGAGGGCTATGCTTATGATCTAGGCCTACAGTACTATGTGGCCAACCCATTCAACGACGGAAATAGAATTTTAGCTAGGCCCAAATACAATAGGACATTATCTTTTCTTCGTCTTGGCATTAATGGCAATCTTAGGATCTATACTTACTATGATAAGGTGGATTGGCATGCTTGGGAAGTTACATACACTCTCTTTGATAGAGACTCGACTGAGAGTGAGTGCCAATTGCCTGAGCGTTGTGGAGAATTTGGGCTTTGTGATAACAACCAGTGTGTTGCCTGCCCAATGTCAAATGGGTTATTGGGTTGAAGGACTGCAAGCCCAAAAATATTACATCTTGTGGAATGAATGATTTTCACTACTACAAAGTTGAAGGTGCTGACCATTTCATGAGCAAATTCACCACCGGAAACACCCTTATAGAAAAAAACTGTGGCAAAAAGTGTTCAGAGGTCCCCCAAGTGTTTGGGCTATTTTCAGCACAAGGAGACCTCCAAATGTTGGGTCGCTTATGATCTCAACACCCTAACAAAATCCTCCAATTCTACGCATGTGGGTTATATTAAGGTACCAAATAACAATATGGTATATAGTGGGAGGGATCTCGCTATATCGCATTTTGCATTATTCCCTAATGTCTGATGCTCGTTTCCCTTTTATGAGTAATACTAAAAATTAAAAAAAAGCCAATAAGAAAGTAGTCTTGAATCGGAGATGTTATCAATGGAAAATGTTTGTTTATGTTCCTCATAGTTCTCTTTTAATTAATTTATTTTGCTCAAAATAGTTCCAATTATTATTTTCTGATAATTAAGTCTAAGGCGAATAAGTTCCCTTATAGCATTCCAAATAGTGGTACTTCAATAAACCCATCACATATACTTTGTATGACTACTTTTTCTTATTCTATTTTTTGCTCCACCAATGCTTATAGTTATAATCTCATCAATATTGTGAGATTTGTGTAACGGATAATATTTCATTCTTACTGGTAAGAATATTTCTCAAAACTTCCAGCCATAGCTAGAGTTAAATTAGATCAAATGATAAAGTAAAATCTCTCTCTCTCTCTCTCTCTCTCTCTCAACTTTTAAACATTTATATTACATTGTAAGAGATTGCGCCCCGGCTCGTTTTGGAATTGAGTAGTTTGGCCAAACTCACATAAATGGGTCGAGTCGTGTTATTACCTCTCAAAATGGAGGTTCAACTTATTATATTTTCCTCTTTAGATTAAGGGTTTTATAATGGAATCGTCACTTACTTAATTATTAAAATAAATAAGAAAACCAAAATTGAAAAATTCCTCATATTATTGATTTGAGAATGAATGTACATTGATCATAGGAAATTAGAGATTGAAAATTACATGGATAAATATTGATCTACTAACCCTTGATCTAAGCTCAGAGACTATGTTATAAGATTGGAAGGTGTTGGGCACCCACCTTACCCGATAAAACCAGTCTTCTAGACTATAATGCCCAACATTTATGTCACATCATCCAACATGTTATCAATCAATTGCATGTTCATTGTTTTGCTTGAATTTAATGTGTGTGCATGTGATAAACCCTAATTTCATTTATTCATCATTACATTTGAATTGAAAAATAATTTCTAATGAATGAGTGTGAATGGTAATGTCCTAAATTCAAGAATTTACAAGAATTATGAAATTAATATGATTTTCAAATTTCGCATATAGATTTAAGATCAAAGCTAGTGTTAGGCATGAACATGTGATGAACAACCAAAAACATGTGAAGAACGCATATGAACAACATCTAAGCTCATCAAGAACATTTAAACATATTCAAGGAATTTAAATAATCACTAGCATGCTTTAATCTTAAATTCTCATAATAGCAAAATAAAAAGCAATTTAGGAAAAAATGATTATACCTACATGCAAGATCCACATGGTGGAGGAGGAAGCTTTTGGTGGAGGTCCTAAGGGTGGAGTAGAGAAGAAGAACTAGGAGAGGGAGAGTGTGTCTTACTCAATACCTTGAGTCTCGAGAAGACCAAGATATGACAAGACTAACTCTTCTTCGCTAGAACTCAAGAAGGGAGAAGAGAGGATGTTTATGTGTTTGGAATGGAGGAGATGGGGGCTTTATATTGTAGTGGTGGAGAAAATATGAATGGAAGGGCATTCAATGAGGGTTGATAAAGGATCAAAGAGAATCATGAACCTAAACCCTATTTTTGTATTTAAAGAAAGCTAGTGCATTAAATTTGGAGGTTGGTTGGAGTGATGAGCAAGTAAAATGACTAAAACCTCTGTTTTTCTCGTAGCTCCTGTAACAATTCTCGAAGCTAACTTAGAAAAATAATATCTTTCTCAATTAATCGAAATTGCCACATTCTTATGCTCAAATTGAAGCTCAAGATGTCTAGTTTCTAGAAAAATTGACCTCACAAATTCAAAAATATTCTAGGAGATATCAACAAAATGGTGAGAAGAGGTCATTTGTTGCAAATTAGTTTAGGCCTAATTAACATTTATAGGCCCCAAATTAGTTTCCAAGTAACATTAATAAGCTCCAATTACTTCCATTTCAGAATTAATTAGTCCTAAATTTACCCCAATTAAAAAGATAATTACAAAAATTACTCATTTAATAATTAATGTTTGATTATCTAATTAATCAAGTGTGTGCAACCTTATCATAACCTGTAGTCCTAGCCAATCAAATTATGACACGTCATTAATTTCAAATTGATTATAATTATATCCAATTGGAGTAAATTATTCATAATCACATATAGTTGAACTCAATTTGTGTAGTGCATCTCAGCCATTAAAACTTGTTTTGATGATAACTTTCAATCTGATGATCTGATTAAGACTTATGACCAATCAATTTGATTGTTACAATATCAAGATCACTTTAATGAAATGAAATTAAGGATATGCTTATTTCCAATGTGAAATTACTCTTTTACCCTCTATGTAAGGTTAAATGCAAGTTGTAAAATGGGGTGTCTATAGAATTCTCTTCATTGACAGAGCTTGAAAAATGAATGTCAATGTATGAAAAAGACACTAAACTTTACAATTAGTATTTAATTGTGGTAGATCAAAATGTGGACTGACATGTAGTGGATCAAAATGTCGACCAAATCTCAAGGGAGATTGCCTACATACATCTCGGTGAAAGGATCAGGTTGAAATGTAGTTCACACATGCAACCACCCCCCCTCCCCCCTTATTTTTTTTTTTTCTTTTAATGTGAGTAGAAGACATGCTTACCAGAGGTCAATAAAAGATGGAGATATTGGTCATGTTTTTTAAAGGAGTAGAGGTTTTGGATCTTGGACATGTTTGCAGAGGACCAAGAATTTCTAGGCTTTGGACATGTTTTCAAAGGACTAAGGATTCCAAATCTTGGACATGTTTGTAAAGGACCAAGGATTTTTGGAAAGCGTTATTCATGCCAATGTTTGTGGGTCTTCTACCCTAGTTCTTGCAAAATAAAAATTTTCAATTAGTACAACCACGTGGTGAGCACATAGCGAACTATTCTTTCGCCTTTTACTTTAAAAAAAAAAAAATCAATTAGTAACAAAGTTATTCCTTGAAAAGAATTTGATATACCTAGCTAATGCCACTAGTTTGAGACATCTTGCATGGTTAGACAGGTTCCAAGATGGTTCTTTGATGTTAAGCTTGCTTTTTTATGGGGCCATCACCTTTTGGTTTGGAAATATAGGATAGCTATAGTCAATCCTATTGATTTTGGGAGAACTAAGGTCAATCCCTTGAAGGTAAAACTACTATCGATCCTACAGTGTATAGGAGAACTAGAAGAACTAAGGTCGATCCCTTGAAGGTAGGAGAGATACTATCGATCCTACAGTGTATAGGAAAGCTAAGGTCGATCCTATGGGTTTCAAGAGAATTAAGGTCGATCCCTTGAATGCAGGAAAGCTAATGTCGATACTATAGTGTATAGGAGTGCTAATGTCAATCCTATGGGCTTTGGGAGAACTAAGGTCCATCCCTTCAAAGTAAGAGAGCTAATGTCCATCCTACAGTGTATAGGAGAGCTAAGGTCGATCCTATAGGTTTCGGGAGAACTAAGATCAATCCCTTGAAGGTAGGAGAGTTACTGTCGATCCTACAATGTATAGGAGAGCTAAAGTCAATCTTATGAGTTTCAGGAGAACTAAGGTCGATCCCTTGAAGGTAGGAGAGCAATTGTTGATCCTATAGTGTATAGGAGAACTGAAGTCGATCCTACAATGTATAGGTCATGCTATTATCTGGCTATATGAAAAAGCATATTTGAGATAACTTATGTTAAATGAGATAATGAGTACTTCACATTGATTCTTGCAAAAAGACAATTTCAATTAGTAATAGAGTTATTCATTGAAATGAATTGGAAGTACTTAGTCAATGTCCCTGGTTTGAGGCATATTCCATGCTTGGATGGAAGTTAGGTTAATTTGATGTTGCTACCATTGGGGAACACTGAAGAAGGTCACAGTCTGCCATCCTTAGTTCCTGTAAAAATACTTTCTTTCTTGAGTTTGTTAGAAACTAGTTATCATGAAAACATTTTTGGCCAATATTACTAGTTTACACATGCTTGCATCGAAAAGATGTTGTGCTTTCTGTTAGGACATATATGTTTTAACTTGATTAAGAACATATGTCACTTAGTTATGTAAATTGGCTAATCCTTTGACAAAACGCACTCTGCTTGTAATTGGGTAGTTCTAGGTGTTTTTAATACTTCAAGAAACAATGTTTCAAGGTCAAGTGTTGAAGTCATCAAGTATGTCCAAGAGAAAGCAAGTTGAAGTGCAGAATTTTTAAAGCTCGACACCTCTCGATAGCTACCTCGACACCTGCTATCTGTCGAGAATTAAAAAGTCAGAATTCCAATCTGATTTTCTTGGGATCCGTGAATATGTTTTTGGGCTTTCTTTTCTTCTAACCCTAAACATATAAAAGGATTATTTTAAGAGCCGTTTTGGGTGACACAAGTTGTATTATCATTGAGCAATCTCTGTTTATGCAAATTGTGCTCAACAGACAAGATTCTTGACCTAGTTCATCTTCCATCAAGAAGTTGCTGTGTATTTGCACCACAGGGTTTTGTAACCAAGCATCTTCCTGCTATTCATCATGTGGATGAACTGAAGAACTTTGCAGCCAACCATTCTTCCTCAAGTTGGTGTTCTGAAGTCGCGTACTTGGATCCGCGCATTGGTTAGTCACGTACTTGGGAGCCGTGCATCAAAGGTGGAGACTGTCACTACAGATCAAGTCCAATTGGGTATTGGGGTAAGGGTTCAACTGTAGGTTGGTAAGGTACTTGGGATTCCTTTCTTGTAACCGCTTGATTTGATAATAGTGGAGTTTCGGGAGTGGTGACCTGAAAATCACCCGTGGGTTTTTGCCGTTAGGGTTTTCCCATTCGTAAACAAATCACTGTGTCATTTATTTTTTCGCTGCATATTTAGTATTTGGTGATTTGTTTGTGCTTCCACGTATTTGCATGTTAAATTGATTAATTAATAACTTGGCTAATTAATTAATTAATTAGGGTTAATCACAAGGGGTCATTCAGATTGTGACCAAACAAGTGGTATCAGAGCAGGCACACTCTGATTAGGTTTAATCTTTGCTGTGTTGATCTACTGACCCCTGTTGTCATTGGCTGTAACCTGCTTGATGAGATCTGTGTTTTCAAATACATCTTGTTTTTCTAATCACTATTTGCTTGAGTGTCTCAGAAAATACAAGTCTAAAAGTTATTTGAATTCTCTTATGATGACTTTTGGAAAAAATCTCAGTTTTGCTAAGAAGAAACTAGACTGTCTCAGAATGAAAATGTGCAAAGGAGTTCGTCTGAGAAGAGTGAAAGTTATAGGCTTAGCTCATAAAAGGCAGTTGAGAGAAAGAACCATTCCCTCTGATTTATCATCTAAGCATGAAGTATGTTTCATGATGAAGTCTGCATTCAAGGTAAT
>NW_027069837.1:57764-61533 GCF_002906115.3 Quercus suber
TTTTTTTTTTTTTTTTTTTTTTTTTTTTTTTTTTAACTCATCTTTTTTTTTTTTTTTTAATGAACAAGAGATGATCCTTTGAACAACCATTTTTGGAAAATCATAGTGTTTAAGAATCAAATGAATCACTTTGATTAGGAAGTGTTGGCACAAGTGCCTATGACAAGTTTTGGTTTCCTCATAGGAAGTACACCTTGGCCTAGTGTAGACCATGGTGGAAGGTGTAAATGGAGTCACAACCTAAATTAGGTTTAGAAACCATATATATAGTACCCTTGTGGAAGGACTGATCTTTACCTGAGTACGTGTCCAGTGTTAGGTGTGGGGATGGGAAGGTGTTAGGCACCCAACCCATAAGTCGGCCTCCCCTCATTGTGTTCCAAATCCTAATCTCATCAAAGAGTCTTCTAATGGGTTATTCTGTACTCACACACACTAACATGCATCTAACATCAAAACATGGCATATGTCCCACACTCATCCACAGCATAAAACCATGCCATTCATCTAACACATATATATCCAAAGGCAACAAGTATATCACAAGGAAATAACATTAACAAGGCATTAATTATCAAGCATATTCATCATGTTCATCAACCATATCATGCTCTTCATCCAAATTAAATGCATGTTCATGTAATTGTGCCTGACATAGCTCACTTACCTCGATGCACCATAACACCTCAACACTTATGCATCAATACATGTTGAAGCTCTCATGAATGTTCATGTGACTCAACCAAGACAATAACCCTAATTATTAATTTATTGATCCAAGCATGTGAAATATGTTATTCTACTAACCCTAATGCTAAACATGAGAAAACTATACTCAACGAGACTTAAACATGTGATTAAAACTAATAAAAACAAACAAAATAACAAGAACCCTAAATCTAGGTTTCTAGGCACAAGTATGTGTGCATACACATGCCTAAAGCATATGCATGTATACACGCCCAGAAACAAAATTTTAAAGTACAACCAAACAACAATCAAACAAAACCTAGCGTGCTTCTAATATATCAAATCAACTCTTCATTCAAAGCATGGTGAGACACAACAAATAAAAGCGAAACAAATCAAATCATATTTCTAAGCAAGCAAAACATATATATCAATTAAGAGCAACAAGAACACAAGTTATAAAAGATCCAAATTAAGGAAGAGCCATGAAGAGAGACTCGCCTTGCTTATGGAACACAACTTGGTTGATATTTAACTGGCCCCTTAGTGCCTACATAACAAGATTCAATGAGATATCAAGGAAATCAAAGGATTCAATAGTTCATAGGTAATCACAACTCAAAATAAAAAGATGTTATTGAAAAGATTATTTGATTTAGATTAAAAAGTAGTTTTTGCCCTAAGACCATTAAAGAGAAGTTATTGAAGAAACAAAAATGTGATTAATGCTTGATGTGTAGAAATTTTAGAGAAAGAAAGAGTTTTGGAATAGTTCTAGAGAAAGAAAAAAAGTCTCTCTCTAGCTAGGGTTTGACTTTGGAGGCATAAGGTTGTATTTATATGTTAAAACTAGGGTTTTTAGGGATTTTTAGAGGTCTTTGGACGTTCCCAAGGGTCTAGGGGCCGGCCCACATCAAAGAATGATGTTTTGGGCCTCTAAAATTGAAGCTCTGGAGGCCTAAAAATGAGTGTGCATACACATCTTGCAAGTGTGCGTATGCACACTTGATTAATGTGTACGCATACTCCCCAAAACACTAATTCCTAATAGCTTTGAATGTCCAAATTCAAATGGCCATAAATCACTTAATATAAATCCTAATTAAGCACAATTTATGTTCAACTTGAAGCCCTAGGATGTCTAATTTCCAATGAAATAAATTTCACTCAAATATTCTTTGTGGATCAAAAGTTATGGTCAAAACAGTGAGCAAATGTCATTTTTCAACATCATTTTCAAAGTAATTTGAGCAATTTTGATGTGTGATTACTTCCAAACGATTGAAATAAATTCAATTACCCTATGTAAAAATTTCAAACTCATCATTGGGACCAAGGACTAAAGTTTATTAACCAGGTACAAAATGAGGTGTCTACAGGAAGGATCAAGATCATTAAACTCATATTGTCAAATTTGCTTCTTTCTTTTGAACATTGTCAAATTACGTCTCCAAAGGAAATCAAGAAATAAAATGTCATAATATTTAGGAATCACATTTTTTAGATGCAAATTAGGAGAGTGCTCCAAGTTCAAAAGTTCTTTTGAGTCATTTGAGGATTTGATGATTTTAAATTTTTTGGGGAGATAAGCCAATAGGGCTTGAAACTTTTAAGCATTGTTACTTTTTAATTCAAGAGAAAAATATTATTAGAGTTAAAGATGTGCTTACAATCATCAAGACTTCAAAGAGGTCTTATTCATGGGTTGTAATGTAGGCTGGCTTCAGGTTATGAAATGAAAGATATAAAAAGGCTCAAAATTCCTATGATGTTCCCCCAAGTATGCATTTCTTTGAAATCAAGTATTGGAGGAGTTTTCTCATTTCTTCTTTGTCATCTTCTCACTAGTCTTCATTGGTCACTTGTATCAATATTTTTTTATGCTCATTTGTCATGAATCATACATCTAGAATTTCATCTTGCAAAGTCCTTTTTTAGGATGCAGTTTCAAGTTTTCAATTTGCTAGGATTTTTCCTCTTTTTTTTTTTTTTTTTGGTCCTAGCTTTTGCCTAGGCAGCCCTTTTGGGTTTTTAGCCTAGTAGCCCGAAAATCGCACAGGTTGAATTTTCTGCAGATTTTCCAACTCAGCCTACTTCATTAAACGTTTAGGGTTTTGTGTTTTTACCCTAGGTATATAAACTAAACCCTAGCCACGTTTTTAGTGGTTGTCCATATTGCTTTGTTGCTCATACATTGCTGTTTTGTGTGAATCTCGTGTGAGATCTTTGAGGAGACTTCCTTTACACAAAACTTAGGGTTTTCAAGGTAGAGATGATTTCAACATCTTGAAGATCATTATAGTTGCAACCATTGGAACTTAAAAAGAAAAGCAAGCGGGGAGCTTGTAGCTGATTGAAGAATTCAAGAAAGAAGTAGTCGTGGATTCGGAGCCTGCGCGTGGTCGTGTCAGGAAGTTTTACTGGTGGGTAGCATTAGGAAGTCGAGCGGGGAGCTTGTAGTCCTTCTGTAAGAACTTCAATTCTTTCATAGTGAATTCTGTTATGCCTTGAGGATCGGTGGGTCAAATCTCCCCAGGTTTTTACC
Source organism: Quercus suber (assembly GCF_002906115.3). Classification (NCBI taxonomy): domain Eukaryota; kingdom Viridiplantae; phylum Streptophyta; class Magnoliopsida; order Fagales; family Fagaceae; genus Quercus; species Quercus suber. The sequence goes on from NW_027069837.1 coordinate 61,000, forward strand.
GAGTGGTTTCCTGGGTGATCATATCTTGTGTTATTTATTATTCCGCTGCTTTATATCTTGATATGATTATTTGATTGCTTTAACCTAGAATTGCATAATTTGACTAAGTAACAACTTGGCTAATTAATCTAGGCTACGCAATCTGTGTTTAAGGGTCTAAATTTCCAACAATTATCAGAGCGTGGTAGCTCTTTTGCTTGAGATTTCTATCTCTGAGCTGATCCTTGACCCCAGTTGTCATGGAGCATGGACACTCTTTGTTTGTTCCTCCTCATTTTGATGGGAACAACTATGCTTATTGGAAAGTAAGGATGAAAGCATTCCTGAAATCCATTGATGAAAGGGTTTGGAATTCTGTTGAATACGGATGGGAGAAGCCCACTACTCCTGTGAGTGAGTGGCAAACTTCTGAAAAAGAAGCAGCAGGCTTCAATAGCAAAGCTATGAATGCCATCTTCAATGCTGTTTCTATGGAGGAATTTAAGAGGATCTCTAATGTTGAGGTTGCTCATATTGCTTGGAAAATCCTCCAAA
>NW_027069837.1:66977-121968 GCF_002906115.3 Quercus suber
ATTCAACCTGTGCGATTTTCGATCGATCGAGTCTATTCTTCGATCGATCAAGCCAGGCCGAAAGTCCCAAGTACTTCTGCAGCCACTCGATTCCAACTTTACAATATTAAACCAACTTTGAGCAATTCTAAACAAGACTAAATACACTGTTTTGATCATGGTTTGCCAACATTACAAATTAGAGTTCTAAATACAAAAACTCCTAAGACCTTAGAACCTAACAGAATGAACTTTTGGCAATCTTTCATCTTCATATTCATTTTGATGGCCTCCATTTTTTTAGCTTGAAGAACACTCTTTTGGATGAAATTTTATTCCTTTTGGCATGATGAATTTTAGGCTCTCCAAGTTTGTCATTTCTATTTTCTTTGATCGAGTGAACCCTCATTTTGCTTTGATGATCTTTCATCTTTAGCTCAATAAAATTCTTCACTTTTCTATCACATTTTCTTGGAGATCTTCATTATTGGCTTCGAAACAACAAGGTTAGCCCTCCTCAACATGAGATTTAAGTAGGCATAACTTGATTTTTCCCACCCCAAGTTTAGATTTTTGTGGGTTCATACAATAAAAAAGCTAAGTGTTTGAAGGCTCAAATGGGCTAGCAATGAACATTCTAGGTAATAGGGAATAGTCTTATTTAACCAAAGATGACCTCAAATCCCTAGTAATGCTTGCTTGTAGGCATAGTGACTCGAACTCTTTTAATAAATTCATCTTAAAATAAAAAGGTATGAATGCTTAAAAGAAAAAGGTATGAATGCTCTAAAGTTGGTACAAAATTTTTCAAAGATTTGGATTAAATGCATGAGCTTTTGAATTTTTTGATGGATAGATTTTCTTTGATTGCCTTTTAGGTCCATTTCTTCTTTTATTCAAAGTAATTTAGCAAAAGTGTTTACATGGATCAAATGAAATTAATCCTTTCTTGGTTCAAGTTGATTGTTCAAGCCTTTAAACATCATGATTTAGAAAAAGTTTTGTCCAAGGGATCCTCATGTACCATTTTGAAAAGAAGACTTTAAAAAAAATCTTGTAATCCTTGAAAAATGTTGGGCCTTTTCCAAAAAGTTACTAGGAAGTTTAGTGCTCCTAGTTCAAAGATTTTTTTTTTTGGGAAATGACTCAAGGACCCAATGCCCCTAGTCCAAAGACTTTTTGTATTTGAAAATTTTTCTCTTTTTTTGGAATGATTTGGAACTCTTGATTTTTTTTTTTTTTTGGGGGGGGGTGTTTAAGAACAAAGTATATCATACTACATGAATTTAAGAATTCAAGAAACATAGAAATATTGAATAAACAAACTTAAGCTTAACAGTGATATTGCAAACCTAATATAGACTAAGGTAAATTTGGGTTCTTGCTTCTTCTTGGTCCATTGAGATGCTTGAGACATGGTGACTTAAACCTTGATTTTGATTAAAATGGCTTGGGCTTGCACTTGGAAAGCTTGCTATCTTGTGAGCTTTTAGCCATTGAAGATTATCATGCATATGCCTTTGATGGGCTTAAGTGTTGGGCTTAAACTCATTCAAGAAAAGAAATTGCTTCCATGCCAAGTAGAGTTCAATCATAGGCTTTTGGCTTGAGTTCACTAACAACATACAAGGTTTAAACAATCATGATGGGTTCAAGCATTGCAGAAAACAAAAATTATTAAGTATTTTTTTTTTTATTAAGTTTCTCTTGTACTACCATTTTCTTGTGTTGGCACTAAATAAAATAAGTGGCAACTCCATTCTAAACCCTCGATCTGGGGAGAAAAACATTTCTTAGTGGGCATCCCACTACAAGAAGTGTAGGGAACTTATTTTTTGAAGGTGGTCTCTCACAATGACCACCCATAATGCAAAACCATCACAAAACCATGCCACAACCATAACCCAAACAAACCCAACCACTTACCCACAATGAAAAAATAGATTTCCATATTTTGATTTAGGCTTCCATATTTTGGTGATATCTCTACTTCTAGTGGATTTCCAATGGTGGTAGTAAATGAGACGAAAACGATAGCGATGGATGGCACACTGATCTCCATACCCCACATCCACTCTCACACTGATCTCCACCTTAGGGGATTCAATGGTGAGGTCAAAAAGAGAGAAGAGAGAGGAGAGAGAAGAGAGAGAGAGAGAGAGAGAGAGAGAGAGAGAGAGAGAGAATGAGAATCAAAGATAGAGAGGAGAGAGAGAATTAGAAACTGTAAAAAGAAAGTAGCAATGTACTATAGTAAACTGTTACTAAAAGCAGTTTAGCAATTTGCTATATCATAATGGCAATTTTTTTTAGCTTTAACACATGGCATGTATAGGTTTTTTTGGTGTTTAAGGTGCTAAAATAGCATTTTGGAGTTTTAGTGCCCCTTTAATTTGAATGCTCTAATGCATCCAAACTCTACCCCCTCCCCCTGTTGCTACTATAAAGGGAAAATAGCAACAATCCTTCCATAATTTCTTAACAACTCTAAAATATTTACAACCAACCTTCAGTTAAATCATTGAGTCCACTTTCTAAGATCTGATAAGAGATCTTAATTTCTTCTTTCTACCACTTTTATTCATTCCATAGACATGCAATGTTGGTGTGTGAGAGGATAATTAGGAAGGAGGTACTTGTTGGACCAAATCGGAGCAAATTAACTCCGCCATAGCATAATGGTCCATGGAATCTTTGATCTCAAGCCTAGACTGTTGTTGATGATGCAGGTTCTACTCTCTCTCCCTCTCTCTCTCTCTCTCTCTCTCTCTCTGCTTTTTTTCATGCAGACTTTGAATGCAAACCGCATTAAGGGAGATTGAGTACTGCGTACCTTACCTTTGCAAGGAGGAACAAACGTGGCAACATGTTGAAAAATGATGTACAACCTACGACATTCACAAGCCTTTTTACAAAAAGCACCAATTTTTAAAACCTTTTTACGAAATGCCCCAATTTTTAAAGCCTATTTTACAAAACCCAATTTCAAATCCCTATAACGAAAGGTTCACCTCTTTTTCAAAACCCCTTTAATGAAAGATTTATCTTTGTTTTCCAAATATAAAAACCAAAATAAAATATATTTTATGTATGTGTTTGTTTGTTCATGGCTTGTCAATGCCTCATGGTGGTCGACCACCCATCATGGCGACACGGGTCCTAAATGGAATGGGATGGGTTGGTTTTAATTTTTAAAGACCTGTTATTTCAGCAAAGGTGAAGTGAAGTCGCCACCAATCATTGGGTTTTTTCTAAGGTGTGATTGGTCACCTGACTCTAGTTGATTTTATTACAAATCTTAGGCTAAGAAAAATGATTGTTTTTCCTAATCTAACATAGACGGGTAAAAAATTTTGATTCTTGAGTTTAGAAGTTTGGTTATGTGTAGGGAAGATGTTAGACACCCCAGACAGTCCTTTGTTTTGGTAAAATCTTAATTTTCAGACATTGGCAATTAAAACAAGCTATTAGCATTTAGCTTTCACGGCTTTAAATGAATTGGGCTTTGAGGTTTGATTTTGGAAGGAGTGTGGTCTTAATTGATGCCTTGCTAGTGCATTTTGGAATTATTTGCCAAATTTTCACAATGAAAATCCAACAACATTTCGCCTTATTTTCATGATGAAAATTCAACAGCATTTCGCCTCTAGTGCGTCATAGCACACAAAACACTATTCTCACCAAGCTTTCATTGTAAGAATATGGCAAACAAAGGTACCCCATTTTCAAGGCAAAAATTTGGCAAGGTTTCACGTTTGGTGCACTATGGCGCATCGGTTGTTGGATAAATCTGGTTTTGTATCTCATACAAAACACACACGCAGCGGAAGCAACAAATAATCGGATCTACTTCAAATCATGAAAGATAAACATGTAACCATGAATTCTAGAATAAAGAATAAGATGCGTACCTTGGTGCAGTGAATTTCAAAACTTGACTTGAGAATACCTTCAATCTTCATCTCAATTCCACATGGTGCCCAAGATGTGTGGTCTCTCAATCAGTCCTTTGTACATAGACACTCAAAGAAAAAATCCTTCTTCTTCTCCTTGTGGAGAAAAACTGATTTTTCTTCTTTTTCTCATACGTACATTTTTCACTATTCTCATAGTTTCTTTTTTTTAATAACTCTTATTAAATAATGACTGATTATCTAATTGGGTTAGCCTTTTGGGCCTACCCAATTGGGCTTTAGTTTTTGGCTTGAGATGGGACCAAAGGGAACAAATAAGACTCTAGCTCCAATGGGCCTTGGGCTTTTCTGTCAACTCTTGACAAGTCCAAAGTTACCATTAATTATATTCAATACCACTATAAGAATATAATTGCACTCTAGGCCTTATCTATAAATTATTTCCCAAGACTTTATTATACATTCAACCCCTTCATTAAAATATTCGTAGTAATACAAAGTCATTAATATTGACTGCCACTTTGAAGGTTACTACATCTTAATCCTTGAGTACCCGGTTTAATCCTTTATGTTATTCATCATATATTTATGAAATCCAATTCCATAAATATATACTTTAGTAACTCTTTACTAAAGTGGTTGGGCCCAACACTCTGAATAACCAAACCCATTAAACTTATCTCAAGAGAATATTTTATATCTCCGTTAAGAGATTATGAATTCCATCTTGAGAATACATGTCCCATCAACACTAAATGCGGCTGCCCAACATACTGAGGTTTTGACCATAACTTATAGATCTCACTCCTGATATATCAAAGCAACCTACATCTCATGATCAGGTCCATTATTCTCTCAGGATTTAGAGTTGATGTAAATAGAAGTCGTGAGCTTTATTATTCATTTGACAGTCATTAGGAGAATAATAAATCTCACAGCGGTCCAGTTCAATATGTCTTAACTCTTAAAACATATCAACATACCAACTAGAAGTCTCCACTTCCATGATCAAGACAAATCATCTTAGTTGATATGTTATAGTCTTCGCAGATGAAATGCCCAATTTCATCACCGACTACGAACTAAAATTCTGAGTTTACAAAGAACTTGTGATTTATATCTTTCTGTGACTTTTCACATAAATCACATACTATGCATCTCATGGACTAAGATAATGTCCCATTAGTTCATAAATGGTCTCATGCAATTAAACAACTTAATTATTCATGACATGCCAATAAATTGGATTTTAGGGCACAAACCCTAACAATCTCCCACTTGCCCTCAAAGACAATTTACCACTTATCCGACACTTATCTCCCTATAGAGTAATTCATAGTCACTCTAAGGCAAGGCTTGGAAACAAGTTTCAGCCAGATTTAATGCATAAATCATCTTTTCTACTACTACTACTCACGTATTCATATCTTCTCAAATGAGATGATACTTACGCTTGATGTGTATCTTCACCACCTAGGATGAACACATATCTTGAAGTCCAACTTCATGAATCACAATCAAACTAAGAGTCAGTATTCGTATGTCCAGTTACTATCAAAACCTTACTTTTGTGGAAAAGTATATAATCCCTCATTCTCCTAAGATATTTGAGTATATGCTTTACTCCCACTAAAATAAGTGATCTTTGATTCACTTGATATTTGCTTACTATGCCCACCGCAAAATAGACATTTAGCCTAGTATTTAGCATAGCATAAAGACTTCCTATCGATTTGATATAAGGAACCGTCTTATATGCTCTTCCCTTTTATATGTCTTAGGACTATAGTCCTATATAAAGGAACTTCAAACTTTAAAAGGAAAGAATCCTTTCTTAAAGTATTTCATGCTATACTTGGCTAGACACTAATCTATTTAAGCAATTTAAGATAGACCCAACATCCTAATTTCTGAATTTTAACAAAGTTATAATTCTTAGGATGTGACTAGTCTTTCCCAAGTACTTTATATCCAACTGGACTAGACAACCAAACACTCCTTTGATGACAATAACTCTATATCATTCTAAATGATTAGAATGTCGTCAACATACATTAAGAAATTTATTATTCTATATAGCCTTTACACACATAAGGCATTTTAAATACTTGATCAAAATCAAACAATTTGATTTCTTGATCAAAGATGATATTTTATGATTTAGATGCTTGCTTTAGTCCATAAATGGATTTTAAGCAACTAGCATACTAAACACTACTGGTTCTTTGTTATGAACAAGTCTAGTTACATCATATAGATGTCTTCCTCAAGATTGCTACTAAAAGAAGCTTTCTTGATATCCATTACCATATTTCATCCTAATGAAATATAATGGATAAGAGAATCTAGATAGAGTCAAACTAGACTATTGGTGAAAAAATCTTTTCATAGTCGAAACATTTCTTTTTGAATAAATCTTTTCGCTACTAGTCTTGACTTTGAAGGTTTGCACCTTCAAATCTATCAATCTCATTTACTTGTAGACCTATTTGAAAACAATAGGCTTAATGCAATTAAGCACCTCTACAAGTTCTAGACTTTAAGTAGAATCTAATTCTATTCTCATAACCTTGAATCAGTAATCCACATTCATATCATCTATTGCCTTTACGTAGGACCGAGGATCAAATTCATATCCTTGTGGAATGACTTCAAAAGTTTATCCCAAAAGTATGAATTTATTTGGTAATCCTCCCACTACGATATTGTACCCGTGTATTAGCTATATATCTAGAATAATGTATTGTGGTGTATCTAATACAACCATCTCATTTCCAAATATACTTTATAGTTGTCCTATAACAAATTTTGACATTTTTCTTCTAGAACAAAATCTACCTTTACTTTGAAAGAGCCCTATTCCTCCTTTATGTATGCACTAACTTAAAGATGTCATTGAAACTTTATTCCTTTACAAAAAGGAACCCTAGATCATATTATCCTCTAAATAGAATTCATAGATTGTGAATATAACAAAATAATGGTTCTAAAAGCCCATCTTTCACCAATCTTGAATACCATTTAGATTAATAAGATCTAGATATAAGTGCCAAAATATACAAAACCAAAGGATGGAAACTTTCTCTTTAAAAAGTAAAACATATAAATTTCCATCTAGAAAACAATCATGGACAATGCTTAGCTTTACCAAAACAGAAAAAATTTCCTTTTGGTCATGCTTTTGAGACTAATTTCCTTTTGGCAATTACTAGGGCAACTAACTTGTCCATCTGTTTGGTATTATAATTCCTCTTCTTATCACCCTTACCTTTCGGTTTAGGCTAAGAATTTGAATTAAATCATATTGATCCTAGCCTTAGCTTTTAGGATGTCTTCTGTTACATAGAATTCATTAATCAATTCAGATAATATAAAAAGAATTTATTTTCAAAACAATCTGAATTGATCAAATGATTCTAACAAGGACTTATGGATCATATCCATATGAGATTAACATTTAATCTCTACATCCAAGAATTCCAATTCATTTTAAGATTAAAACATTTTCATAAAATGATATAGAATTGGAACTCCTTAAGCCTTTCTTAGCACTCAATATGATTCATACCAAACATCTCATTTAGACTTGATATAAAGTCTAAGTTTAGTACTAACTCTTGCATCTCATGCAGTAGCACAATTGAGATAGAAGCCAATATAACATATTAGCATTTCAATGGAGACTATGATCATATCATAAGCTATCTTCCATAAATGCATCATGTATAGGAAATTATGACAATGCTGAATCAAAACATGAATATTTACTTCAGCTCCTTTAAGCACCATGTCCAAAATTATTTCTTAGTTAATGTGATTCAACTAAAATAGTAGCTAGAGGACAAAATTTATGACAACTTTATTTTGAGACCTTGAACTTAAATACCAGGACATTATCATTTTGCACCATAACCATATAATATGGAACCCGAAAACATACTATACTAGGTGCAACGACAACCTAATCCCGCAATTAATATTCCTCAGCATAGAGTGAATATCAATCACTATGATCAGGCGAGAATTATTCTCTTTATTAATGCTATCATGGTAACTCTTACCAAACAAAAATAATTTGCCGCTTTTCCTTTGGCCTCTAAGTAATAATAGCAAGAACTCAGCATAGAGGATGCTATCAAACTTAGTCTAGTGTACACCATTGTCTAGAATCATGTGTAGCCACATTTCATCCCTTTAACAGGCTTATTTTGTAGTACCATGATAAAAACACCCTCCGCATGGAATGCAAAGCTCGAGGCTAAGACAAGGTGTTTGATCAAACCACTATAAACCAGGAAATTCAATCTTGTAGTACCATGAAATAAACATCCTCCGCATGGAACGCAAGGCTCGAGGCCAAGACGAGATGTTTACCCCACACCACTATGAACCAACAATGGAGGCCGTGAGATCCAACCCTTGTATCTCTCTCCCACTAGAAATTTTAAACAAGTGAAGTGTCTTGAAATCATTGTGATCTAATCACAATTTTAACCCTACACATCAAATGTGTTTAATTGTTTAAATTCAATGTGATGTAACTATGTCACGTCACAATAGCGTAACGAACATTCGCGCAATCACAAAGAAGTTTAACCTTGTAATCCGTGAAGTAAATACCCTCCGCATGGAATGCAAGACTCGAAGTCAAGACAAGGTATTTATTCACATTACAATAAACTTAACAAAAGGGTTATTTCATCACTCCCACTCGTTATTTGGGTTTTTCTTCAAATAATTGTGATCCCATCACAACTAATAACCTTGAACTTAATTAAAGACTCTAATCTTATTAGAATCACTAACTAAAATGGAAGTCCTAAACTATTTAGGATTCCTTAAACACTAACGAATCAAAAATTAGTTATATAGAACTCTATCCTTAATTTACTTAATTTACTAGATAAAGTATTCTAATCTCATTAGAAACTATATAACTTTAATTAGAATTTTAATCTCATTAAAAACCTCTAATTAAAATAAATTAAGGACTATTAATCATAAAATGATTTAGTACCAAGAGTTCTATTAAACTAACATCTTTGATCTCATTAGGTCTTTTAGTTAGAACTATGTGTAATCTAATCACACATAACCTTGCTCTTAAAAAACTTGAAAACACTTAGAAAAAATTCTAATTTTCTTTCTTTCGATCGATCGAATGTACCTCTCGATCGATCGAAAAAATTAAAAAATTCAAACTTGACCCCCTGACTTGTTCGATCGATACTCGATTGCCTCTCGATCGATCGAAAAACAAATTCGATCGATCGACTATCAATCGAAAATCAATCCACTTAAAAAGTCTGATCACTGTTTCACTCGATCGATCGAAAGTGATTTTCGATCGATCGAAACTCGTGAAACTTGAATTTCCAGAAATTTTCTAAGGCAGTTTTCTAGGGTTTTTCTTGAACAAACAACTAATCGTTTCTGAGTTCTCTTCCAAAAACACCTTTTTGATTTTATCAAGGAAGATTTTCAGATCTAACATTAGGGTTTTCAATATATATCACATATATAAATCATGGTATATGAATTCCAACGCTAATATCATGGAAAGAAAATTGTACAATCTATTATAGCGTTTACTCAGTAGATTCGCTCCATGAAACTTAAAGACACTGTCTAATTATCTTGCACAGTATATTGAGTTTCACGAATCTTAATGATAGAAATACAAAAATTCATAAAACCATGATTATCAAAACATGTCTACACAAAAGAACACACTCAAGGACACAATTATGCAGAAAATTTTACTGCAGAAAATTAAATCACCAAGAAAACGTTTTTTCTTTGATTCTAAAATTCAATCACATGTTATACAAGCATGATATTGAAGACCGCTCTGATACCATTGTTGGGTTTTTGTATCTCATACAAAAACACACGCAGCGGAAGCAACAAAAACACGGATCTACTTCAATCATGAAAGATAAACATGTAACCATGAATTACTAGAATCAAAGAATAGAAAGCGTACCTTGGTGCAGTGAATTTCAAAACCAAACTTGAGAATACCTTCAATCTTCATCTCAATTCCACATGGTGCCCAAGATGTGTGGTCTCTCAATCAGTCTTTTGTACATAGATTCCCAAAGAAAAATCCTTCTCCTTCTCCTTGTGGAGAAAAACTGATTTCTTTTTCTTTTCATCTTACGTACGTTAAAACCATTCACATAGTTTCTTTATTTAATAACACTTATTAAATAATGACTGATTTCTAATTGGGTTAGCCTTTTGGGCCTACCCAATTGGGCTTTAGTTTGTGGCTTGAGATGGGACCAAAGGGACCAATAAGACACTAGCTCCAATGGGCCTTGGGCTTTTCCGTCAACTCTTGACAAGTCCAAAGTTACCATTAATTATATTCAATACCACTATAAGAATATAATTGCACTCTAGGCCTTATCTATAAATTATTTCCCAAGACTTTATTATACATTCAACCCCTTCATTAAAATATTCGTAGTAATACAAAGTCATTAATATTGACTGCCACTTTGAAGGTTACTACATCTTAATCCTTGAGTACCCGGTTTAATCCTTTATGTTATTCATCATATATTTATGAAATCCAATTCCATAAATATATACTTTAGTAACTCTTTACTAAAGTGGTTGGGCCCAACACTCTGAATAAACAAACCCATTAAACTTATCTCAAGGGAATATTTTATATCTCCGTTAAGAGATTATGAATTCCATCTTGAGAATATATGTTCCATCAACACTAAATGCGGCTGCCCAACATACTGAGGTTTTGACCATAATTTATAGATCTCACTCCTGATATATCAAAGCAACCTGCATCTAATGATCAGGTCCATTATCCTCTCAGGATTTAGAGTTGATGTAAATAGAAGTCGTGAGATTTATTATTCATTTGACAGTCATTAGAATAATAATAAATCTCACGACGGTCCAGTTCAATATGTCTTAACTCTTAAAACATATCAACATATCAACTAGAAGTCTCCACTTCCATGATCAAGACAAATCATCTTAGTTGACATGTTATAGTCTTTGCAAATGAAATGCCTAATTTCATCACCGACTACAAACTAAAATTCTGAGTTTACAAAGAACTTGCGATTTATATCTTCTGTGACTAAATCACATAAATCACATACTATGCATCTTATGGACTAAGATAATGTCCCACTAGTTCATAAATAGTCTCATATAATTAAACAACTTAATTATTCATGATATGCCAATAAATTGGATTTTAGGGCACAAACCCTAACATCGGTAAGGTTTCGTGCCTGTGTATATGATGTGCGTCAACGTATGCATACTAGGGTGAGCCAAAGCTCACCAAAGCATCAAACACATTAATGCGTGTCATATACACAGGGAAACCAATGTCACTTAGCTGACATGGATCGAGACAATCACACTGCGGTGATCATACACACAATATGGCATGAATATGCATCGATAACAAATGCCTTGAGTGCATACCTACACCACAAGTTCAAGTGCACCTACGATCGCGAGAGGGCCACTCTCCTAACCATGGGGTCCATCATACAAAGTCCACAACCACCCATAAGCAAGTAGATACATACATGTGTGTGTGTGTGTGTGTGTGTGTGTGTGTGTGTGTGTACACACATCATGCACATTGCAAGCATACAAGAAAAGTATATCCAACATTGCCCATACCCAAGAAACATGGCCCAAACAAGGTACGGGAAAAATAAAGCATACATGCCTACATCCAAAGGGTATGGCCCAACAAGGTATAGGAAACATAAAGCAAACATTGCCATACCCTTAGAATGAGGCCTAAAGCTAGATACAAGAAAGGGAATCCTAAAACATGGTTCTAAAGAGAAGGCTAAAAGGGGGAGAGAGAGAGAGAGAGAGAGAGAGAGAGAGAGAGAGAGAGAGAGAAAACCACTCAGGGAGGCTAAGCTTCCTATTTACTGAACATTGCCCTTTTTAGGCTTGCCTCTTTTAGCTTGCATTTGCCATTTTTAGCTTGCATCTTGGAAGTTATGCCCTATCTCCAAGCGTGTACATACAATAACAAAAGAAACACAAAGCCAGTGAACAAGCTAAAGAAAAGATAAACAAACAAAAGATGGCACACAAACAATCAAACAAAGTTCCTAAAAGCGACTTGGGATCTTGTGTACAAAGACGGGTGTGAAACCGCACGAGAAGGTAAGTAGGAACTAGGCTTAATGACACAAACAAGTACACAAAGACACATGCATGACCATATAAACAAAGGTGTGAAGATGCTAACAAACAAAGAAAACCAAACAAGATGGCACGAAGCAAGCATAGCAAGCATGAATGAAGCCAAGCATGTTATCACAAAAAGGGGAGAGCTAGACATGTTATAAGTAGGGGTGGCAAAATCAACCCAAATCCACCCACTTAATGAGACCCAAACCCACCCAATTATCAATTAGGTTAAATGGGTATTAACCTAATTAACATTCATGTTTTGGGTTTTAACTAGGTACCCAGTTAGACCTAATTATGATCCAAGTATCATTTCTAGAAATCACCCAACTTTAAAATACCCCAAAACCACTAAAAATTACCAAAATACCTCCTAAACCTAGAAAATAACCAAAATACCCACTAAACCTAAATTTTTTTTAAAAAAAGGACCAAAATACCCCTAAAACCTAAAAAAAGACGAAAATGCCCCCTAAACCTAATGTAAAGATGTGATTTACAACTATGTGTTTTGTTGACTTTTATTCGGTGCCAAATTTGATTATAACTTCATTCAATCTTTTGTACCTTGTGTTTATTGTGAGATTTAATTGTAGGGGTTGTTTGATAGAGAGAAAGAGTGTGAAGACTCAAGCAATTGAAGACTGAAGAGTTTTCGCAGGTAGATCGCAACCAAGCATCCAGCAAAATGATGCATGTGCCCTGCACATGATTGGAATGCGAAGAGTTAGGAGAGATGGTGACAGCTGTATTTTGTGAGTAGCTCGCGGGTAAGGCCATCTCGCAAGACACTCGCGAGAAATTCTGTTTTGCCAGGCTATACTATCTGATACACACTTTCTGTACCCACACTATATATACCCATATTACCCACAAATGTTGAAGAGTGCTTCTGAGAGAAAACCCTAGCCAAACACCTTGAGAGTTAGAGATTGTTATACCCACAATTCTCTACACATTTGCTTGTGGAATTTCCTCAACTCCTACCTCTCCATTTCCATACCATTGAGAGGTTGATAGCCCAAACGCTCACCACACCCTTTCAGAGTGTCAAGTGAGGTTTTGGTGCTACTGGGAAGTATTGGAAGAAGCCAAGGATGGCATATGCAACATGGAGCTTGTTGTGAGATCTAGAGAGTTAAACAAGACACGGTTTCAAGAAGCCTTGTTGGAGTAGGAGCTTGGAGGACTTAGGTACATCAGGTAGATTAGGCTTTAAGGGTTCTTACTAACCCATGTATCCCAACTAATTGTCTAGTGGATCGATTACCGCTTAGAGGGTGGCGAAAAGGTTTTTCGCCAAGTTCTTTGGTTCCCTCTTCGATAACACATCGGCATGTTATCTTATGTTTGCATCTCTCTTCCCTACTCTTCTCACATAACAGTTGCCAAGGAAGTTTTGGAGATATTAGAGACCACCTATGAAGGCATGAAGAAGGTGAAGGATACTGAGTTGCAGATGCTAACCACTCGATTTGAAGAACTAAAAATGAGTGAAGACGAGTCATTCGACTCATTCTATAGCAAGCTAAATGTGGTGTTTATTGGCAAGTTCAACTTGGGTGAGAAGACGAAGGACTCAAAGATAGTGAGGAAATCCTTCGATCATTGCCAGAAAGCTTCCGAGCAAAAGTCACAGCTATAGAGGAAAGTAAAGATTTGGATGAGATCAAAATCCAAGAGCTCATTGGATCTCTCCAAACATATGAGCTGGGACTGCCTTCTTATAAGTCAAGTAAATCTTTTGCTCTTAAAACCATCACCGAGAGAATGGATGATTCCTCCGAAGGAGATGATGTGTAGAAAGAGGTAGCATTTCTTACAAAGAACTTCCAAAAATTTATGAAGATGAAGAACAATAGGAAACCATTCAGCAGAAGGAAGTTTTCATCCTTCAAAGGTGATAGGAAGGAGTTTAAGAAGAAAGAAGGGAAGGACTCTCAATCCCCTCAAGGAATTGTGTCTTATGAACGCAATGGCCATGGACATCTCAAGAATAAGTGTCTCAACTAGAAGGGCAAGCCATATGCCACAACACTTAGTGATTCAGATTCTTCCAATTTAGATTCAGAAAAGAGCTGTGATGGAGAAGGGAATTACTCCGCTTTTATGACTATTGCTCATGTTAAGTCCTCGGAGGACTTGAGTTTGCTAGTGGAAGAGCTCGGTGAACATAGTGAAGTGGAGTCAATGGGAGTAGTAGAAGAATCTAATGCTGAAGAAGATGAAAGTGCAATGGAACTTCAAGAAAACTACAATTCCATACTTAAGAAGTCAGGAGAATATACAAGGGTGGCCAAGGCAGCCGTTAAAAAGATGAAGAAGGCAGAGGAGGACTATAGAAGTCTCCTAGTGTGATATAAGAAGGCCAAATGTGAAATAGAGACGCTAAATGGAGAGCTGACCTAAGCCTCCTCAAAGATAAAATTCCTTGAGATTGAAGTGGTTCAAGCCAATGCTAAAATAGAGTGAGTCTCCTCCAAGAAGCTTGATGATGTTCTCTCTCATCGAAAACCTTTCTTCGATAAAACTGGATTGGGATATACTGGAGAAAGTAGTTCAGTTGTCAATGTAACCAAGGAAGTGAAGTTTCTGAAAGCCAAGGAGCCAATTGTAGCTACCACAAAGGCTGAGAAAGTAAAGCCGGAGAAGAATAGAAATGTAGCTGACCAACGGGTGTTGAATAAGCCTCGTAACCAATCAGTGGTTAGGTTTGAAGCCAAAGGAAAATCACTTCCAAAATCACAAAGAGGTCCGAGAATTCAACATTTTTGTCATCACTATAGACTTCAAGGACACACCAGACCAAATTATCATAAGCTGAGGGCATTGAAGAATGCAATTGATCAAAGGTCAAGAGGACCAAGAAATGACAAACAGAATTGGGCCGTTAAGCAATCAAGAGGTCGTGATGGTAATTCTGGTGTGATGGATGTGATGAAAATGATTGATGCATTCACCACCTGTTTGGCAAGCTTCTCTAAAAGGTTTGAAGGACACAACACTCGTACCCAATCCTATAGGGATATCACTCCAAATGCACGTGCAATATGGGTGAAGAGGGGTACTCATATATAAGCATTATAGCATGTCCATGCATTAATACTTCCGATGTTTAGAGGCATATGTTCATGTATCACGACATGCATAATTCACTTTGTGTCAACTGGTTCTAGTTTATAGCATGTTTCTTTTACTTGTTTTGGTTTGTACCTTTTTTTTTATCTTACTTTATTTGGTTTTTTTTTTAGTGTGTTCAAAAAATTCAAAAACCCATAAAAAAAAATTGAAAAATCTTCAAAAAGTTTGATCGCTTGTGTTGTGAATATCTCATGTGAGTTTGGCCTAGTACCTTCGTACTAATGGCAAAGTGCATTTTCGAGCTTAACTTGTTCTATATGCACCTATATCTATGTGGGAAAAATCTTGAAAATTATGTGTGACTGTTGTAAATAGATCTTCAAGCTTGTCATGAATGATTGGTCAATAGTCTTGATGGTCTTGATACTTGCATAGACTTGTACCTATATATCTTCCCACTTTATTTTTATGTTTTTGTAATAGAGATCACCAAATGTAAATCTTAAAATGAAAAAGAGATAATGAGCTAAAGCCCGTCGCACATACTAGTATTTGACTAGGAAAAAGGAAAAACGACTTTTGTTTTGAATTGTATGGTACTCAAAATGCCAAAGGCTAACTCTCAATGTTGAAATATCAAAATTTCAAGCACCGATCTCAAAAAGAGATGTATTGTCTAAAAAATGATCAAATGTTATGATTTATGCAAAAGCCAAATGAAAAACTTCTAAGTTTTGTAATCATTTTCTTGTGGGAGGTCATATATGTTCATTTCTATAATAGAAGTAGTCCACTTGACTTAGTATCAGCTGTGTATGACTTGATTGAATTGATCATTGAAACTTCACTCTGGTCTAAGGACTATTCCACACTTGATACTGTTGGAAAAATTTGGTTTTGTATCTCATACAAAACACACGCAGCGGAAGCAACAAAAAACGAACGGATCTACTTCAATCATGAAAGATAAACATGGAACCATGAATTCTAGAATCAAAGAATAGAAAGCGTACCTTGATGCAGTGAATTTCAAAACCTTGACTTGAGAATACCTTTAATCTTCATCTTAACTCCACATGGTACCCAAGATGTGTGGTCTTTCAATCAGTCCTTTTGTACATAAACTCTCAAAGAAAAATCCNCTCATCTTCGAGCTGGTTCTAAACACCCTAGATCTGAGCCCTCTGGTAGTGCACCTCCTCCTTCTTCTTCTGCAGGTATGGCTGGTGAGGATATTCCTATTCCTGTTGGTGATGATGATGCTGCTGCTGATGTTCCTCCACTCCTTCGGCCGACTTTGATATTCGTCGTACTTTGGAGACTATCATGACTGTTCAGCAGGCTCATGGTCAGATTTTGGTGGACTTGCTAGATGAGATGCGTGCTCTCCGAGCTGATCTTGCGCGTCTTCATTCACCCTCACCACCTCCTTTTGATGGCGACTTGTGATTGCCCTTTGGCATTCCGTCACAAAAAGGGGGAGTGGAGTTTTGACTGTAGTAGAGTTTTTGTTGTTAGGGGGAGTTTTTTTGTTTTAGAGGAGCTTGTGGAGTTTTAGATTGTATCTATGTGCTTCACTTTGTATATCATTTTTTGGGATATTCATGTTAGGGGGAGTAACATTGATTGATATACATGATATTTTTTATTGATTCTTGTTGCTTTATGATTCACTGCGTATTGATTTATATTTATGACTTGTTCATTTTTATATGTCTTTATTTTGTGTTGTGTGGATCTTACAAGAATGTTATACCTGTTGTTTTACTCTTTACTGTCACACATGCGTTTATGCGTTTGTTGAGTATTTCAGGATTATACAGGTTATTCAACTAAGCTGCTGTCTACACTTGCAACTATGGATAGTAGTTAGGCTGAATTGAAGTTTATGAGCATTATCTTTGTAAAGGGCTTTTTATTTGTAAAACTTTGAGCTGTTAATTAGGGTTTTGTCACGGATTGCCAAAGGGGAGTTTGTTAGGTTCTAAGGTCTTAGGATTTTATGTATTTAGAACTCTAATTTGTAATGTTGGCAAACCATGATCAAAACATTGTATGGTATCTTCTTTAGACTTGCTCAAAGTTGGTTTAATATTGTAAAGTTGGAATCGAGTGGCTGCAGAAGTACTTGGGACTCTCGGCCTGGCTCGATCGATCGAAGAATAGACTCGATCGATCGAAAATCACACAGGTTGAATTTTCTGCAGAATTTCCAACTCAGCCCTACTTCATTAAACGTTTAGGGTTTTATGTTTTTACCCTAGGTATATAAATAAAACCCTAGCCACGTTTTTGGGGTTGCCCATATTGTATTGTTGCTCATACATTGCTGTTTTGTGTGAATCTCGTGTGAGATCTTTGAGGAGCTTTCCTTTACACAAAACTTAGGGTTTTCATGGTGGAGATTATTTCAACATCTTGAAGATCATTATTGTTGCAACCATTGGAGATTAAAAGAAAAGCAAGCGGGGAGCTTGTAGCTGATTGAAGAATTCAAGAAAGAAGTAGTCCGTGGATTCGGAGCCTGCGCGTGGTCGTGTCAGGAAGTTCTACTGGTGGGTAGCATTAGGAAGTCGAGCGGAGAGCTTGTAGTCCTTTTGTACGAACTTCAATTCTTTCATAGTGAATTCAGGTTAGCCTTGAGGATCGGTGGGTCAAATCCTCCCCAGGTTTTTACCGTGTGGTTTCCTGGGTGATCATATCTTGTGTTATTTATTTTCCGTTGCATTATTATTCTTGATATGATTGTTTGATTGTTTTAACCTAGAATTGCTTAATTTGACTAAGTAACAACTTGGCTAATTAATCTAGGCTACGCAATCTGTGTGTTTTAAGGGGTCTAAAACCGTTCATAAATGATGACATGTGTTCCTTGGAGAATAAAATAGTATTTTTTCTCTCTCAATAAATAAATAAATAAATAAATAAGTATATTTTTTATTAATAAAAAGCAGAAATATGCTTTTGGTTAGCTAAGTTGTTGGCTAAAGTAATTTTATTTAAATTTCCTTATTTTGAGAGTAAATTTTTTGGTAATGTGCCTTCTTTTTGTTGGCTAAGTTGTTGAATTTTTTGTTGTTGTTGTTGTTGTTGTTGTTGTTGGTGTTGTTTAAGCTAATGAAGACAAGGATACAAAGAAATACGCTTCGAAAGAGTTAGGACTCAAATAAAAAAAAAAAAAAAAATTATAAGGACCAAAATGAAACCATCCCAAAAATTTGTGGACTGAAAGCAATTTAAGCATCAATCACAATAGTAATACTAAGTACTAACAACGGTAAATGACAATAAAAACAATAATATCACTGGTATCTTCTTCTTGTTTTTGTTTTTGTTTTTGATTTTAAGTTCTGTTATTTATCAAAAATAATAATAATACGTATATCTCTGGGTTAATGGACCTAATGGGATTTTTTTTTTTTTGGGATAAAGGATAAAAATTCTACTCTAGTTTAATCTAAGTGTATTTATGTTTGACGCTCCATCCTGGAGACTTGAACCTTAGCTCTTGCCCCCTCACATCTCACACCCTACAAATACTTATACTTGTGAAATAACCATCGCGTCAAAGATGCGCAGTTGTGGACCTAATGCGATTTAATTGTATCAAGTTTTGCCTGATCTGCTTTTAAGTCAGTCAGATGTGGCTGCCATTAGTACATAGTAGAAATATGAATAGGTTGGTGGCTTGGTGCACTGTCTGTTACTTCTGATTTTCCAAGCTTTAGAATCACATTGCTATCTATAAAATGTTATTGTGAAACCTAACTCTCTATTTATCTAATGAAATAGTTGGATTGGGTATACTAGGGATTGATGGATTCAATCAATTTGAGTGATATAGGTATAAAATATTGTCATTGAGATGGTTATTTGTTGTGAACGACTTTCATTTTTGGAACATTAATGTTTAGATGTTATTATGTAGATAAAATATGTGTATCATGGTAAGTAGAATCTCCATCTTTCATCTAATTTTTACTCTTTCCAATTTTTTGCTATTTCTTATTGTTTACCCTTTGGCATACAATAAGATGTCCAGGGTTTAAATTCATTATTCCCTATTGTTATAGCTATTGAATTATATATATATATATATTTTTTAAAGTGATTAACATATTACTTAGCAAATTAATGAGGTATCACTCTCTCTCTCTCTCTCTCAATTGTACAACTAGGACACTTAAACAATTTTTAAAGAAAAGAAGCGAAAGGAAGAGGATTAGGGACTTACCTGCAAGTTTCCCACGAAATAAAGAAATAATAATAGGCCAAATATAGAAATTCCAAGTGCAAAGGTGTTTTCCCATATGTACGTACTTGTTTGGAGGTTTGAACCAAAAGAACTGCAAAAATGGCACAACAATAATGTATAAGAGTCTGAGACACTAATCTTAAAAATTTATAACTACAATACATAAAGTGAGAATTTACAAAATTATACAAGAAATGCATAAATTAAGAGAAAATATGCGGAAGTGGAAGCATCTAAGAGTAAGACAATTACATACAAAGAATTACATGGTTCGGTCTTGATGACCTACAGTCATGAAAAAACCCTTAAGGCCTACATCTTTTATACATGAGTGAAGTACATATTTTGTATTACAATGAACTCAATATGGAGTATTTATAATAAGCTTAACCTGACATTAACTTCATTTAATAGACTTGTAATATAATAATATGCCATGGCTTGCACACCAAGCATGATTGGGCTTGGTCCTAAAATATTTGGGTTGATATATCTCTAACAACCCCACCCTCCCTAAAACTCAAGGTGGAAACTAGATGAAGCCTTAGGTTTGGAGCAAGTTTGAGAAGATCCCTTTAAGATGCCTAAGATAATGCCTTGAAGACGCCACAAATAAAGCCCTGAGAATACTTGGAGAATGACCTTGGAAGAGACCCAATTGATTTGATGTTAATCAGGCACTACAGAAGAAGAACCATGCAAAATTGGAGAGGATGAAGAAATAATGCTAGAAGAATCCTATAAAGGCTTGAGAATGGCTGCATCAATGACCAAGGAAGACTACCATGGCTAAAGAATGGCTACACTGATGGCTTGTGTTGGGTTATAAATTAACCCTAGTTAATTAATTCAATTACCCAAATTAATTAATTAGGTCAAATTACATGCAAATCATGAAGATACGAATAAATCACCAAGTAAACTAGATTGTAACGGGAAATAAATTGACACAATAATTTGTTGACTAATGAGGAAAGTCTCTCACAAGGCAAAAACCCCACCGGGTGATTTTCAGGTCACCACTCCCAAGGATTACTAATCAAAATCAAGAGATTACAAGTACAAGGAATCTTACCCCAAACTTGGTCTATCTCAAAGTACCTACTTACAGTAGAATTCTTACGCCAATTCCCAATTGGTCTTGATTTTGTAGTGATTTCTTCCTTTTGCACGGATCCTAGTACATGACTAATTGCCAGCAACTTGAAGCTTGTTGTTGGATGCAAAGATCTTTAATACACTTATATAGAAGGAAGCACTTGGTTACAAAACTCTAAGACACATAAGAACATAGTTGCTTCAAAATAAGTGTATAAATTCTCTAATTGAGTCTCTATGTCTTGTGATGACCTTAAAATAAAGCTTTTATATCCCCAAAAAGTTTAGTGAATGAAACCCAAGAAGTCCAAGTCATCATGGGCCGAAAAAAAATATCTGGAAATTCTGGATCTTCGAAGCTTGATAGATCGAGAGGTATCAAGGTTCTTTATTTATTCTCGATAGATGCTAGTATCGAGCTAATGTTGAGATTCACTTTTTTAGCTTTTCTTCATTTGTTTCTTGGTGCAGTCTTCATGTCTTCAATAATATCACATGTCTAGTTTGTAAAACATGCTTCATAATATTCTAGAAACCACTTAGAATTACCCAATTATAAATAAAATGTGTTTTGTCAAAAGATACACTAGCACATGAATATATGACCCTAACAACTTGAAAAAAATCATCGAAAATGACATAATGATGAAGCACAATTAGCAAGTTTTTCCCATGTAAGAGGACAAAAAAAGAAAGAGAAATTGGTAAATTAAGTGATTTATAAGTCTCAAATGAGCAAACAGACTCCAAAAATTGAATTAATGGGGAAACCTGAGTAAGATATGCCTGGTCGAAAATTTTTGACTTGTGGTTAATGTAAAAAAAGTCAATGGTCAAAGCCATTTGTCTAAGTAAGCAGATTCAAAGTCAACGGTCAACTTGGACCAGTTTGGTCTAGCGCTTCAAAGGAAAACCATTTCAAGAAATAGTTAAGGTCAATTGTTTGCTTTGGGTCAACCTAATTTGATGGTATTGAAGACGTCAACACTAATATGGAGAGAGAGAGAAGGTTGATGTGGTTGTTAGTGTGACACAAAGAAGCTAGCAGACAACCATGGTGAAGCTTGGCGTGGCAAGACATAAGAGCTACACATGTCAAATGATGACATCATTGATGATGTCATTAGAGGAAGACCACGTTTATGGTGCGTGGAACTCGTGAAGGCATATGAAGTGCAAATATTGACGTCATATGAGGCGCGTGAGATAGGCGTTGAGGTGCATACTGAAGGGTGCAGAGGTGACAGCACGTAAGATGATTTTGGTCGCGTGTTGTGACACATGTAATGGAGGAAGGCAATTGGATTTTAGGGTTTTGGTCGTGGGACGTCGAGGAACTTACCATTGTGGTCAATTTTTTCAAAAGAGACATACAACTTGTAAGCTTGAAAGATTGAAGGTGCACTTTATTAGGTTTTTAGTTTTGTACTACAGTGGTGTTTGGTGGTGATTGGGAATCTAGGATTTAGTCACCTAAGGTTGATAAGGAGGCCTATGTGGGTCGCGTGATCAGATCTCAAGGGCTAAAAAAGAATTTATGAGGAAAGAGTAGTCTTTGCCTATGTGGGAGCTTTAAATCCACGATGCTTGTAGTGGTGTAGGTTTAAGGAGTGCCATCAATGGCACTAAGATGTGATGATGGCGACAAGGCAGCGATGGTGGATGCATGGTTGATGATTTTAAAGTTCATATCTAGTGGTGACACTCTAGAAAGTGAAAATTTCCTACCAATCACAAATTGCCACATCATTTCATCAAGTCCATGTGGTACATTCAAAGCGGCCGATTACAAGATGCCACATGCTATTTAGTGGATTCTACTATCATTATTTAGAGACTAATGGAAATATTCCAAGTGTTTCTAAATAAAAATAACAAAGAACACCTAAGAGTCAATCGCATGTCGACACGTGTTGATTTAAAAAGAAAAGAAAAGAAAAGACATAAGCGGTCTAATTAAAAGCCGTCATGTGTTATTTTAAATTAAAATACTTTGACTAATCAAATAATGTCAGGTGTTCCTTGGAGAACAAGATACAAAGCCTCCACATTTAAATGATGACATGTGTCACTGCTAATAACCAATCATGTCTCATCACACCTTCCCAAGACTCTTATAAATAGAGACCTTTCTCAGTCTTATGGGAGGAGATTCAAGCACATTTAGAAGTCTCGAAACTCTTCCGTAATCAAACTCCAAAGCCTCCAAGAACTTCAACCTTTGAACCTCAAGAACATTCAAAGCAAAATTATCCAATTCTTCCTCCTAGATCCCAAAGTGCACCCAATTAAGTTTAAAAGCCTCCAAAAACTCCAAGAAACCACAAATTAGTGAAGCTCTATGGATTCAAGCCTCTCTAGCCCCCAAAGAGCTTTGACCTCAAATCTTTGAGTGCAAAGAAATTCATCAAAATCATCATTCTAAGTCTTAGAGTTTTATTGGAATCAAGCTTCAAAGTCTTCAAAAACTTCAAGAACTCTAAGCAATCAAAGCTTCATTGAATTCAAGCTCTAAAGTCCTGAAGAACTTACACAACAAATCTTATAAAATCAAGAACATTCGAAGAACGTAAAGAACGTGAAGAACAAGAAATCCCTGACAAGCTCATACCAGATATTTATCGCAATTTTTTTCCGAAGATCTTTCAATCCACTTTCCAATCAAAGTGAAGACAATTTGTGTTCAAATCAAGACCACATTGATACAATACTTGAATTGAAGACTTTTCCAAGGAGATTGAATCAGAGAATTGTTCTATTGTATTATAATCTAAATATAGAGAATTGTACCTACAAATTCAACAATACAAATTTACATTTGTGAAACGTTACCGATTGTTTGATTTTCAAACTTGAGATTTTATGTTTATAGACACAAAGAAAAGTCTTTGATGGAGGCATGTTTGAGGTTGCCTAGGAACGGAGATAGATCTAGACTAAGTCGTGGAGTTGTTGTGGAGACCATCATATGGTGGCTTGCAAGAAGAAGCTTGGAATAGGAACAAAGATTTTTCTAGAGGCCAAGATAGTTGGCTTTGATACCATGTTAAATAAATTAGTGAAGATAAAAAAATAGATGGAGAATCAGAAGCATAAAAAAGGGACACAAGAAAACACAACAAATCATGTAGTTCGGTCTTGACAATCTACGTTCAAGAAAGAAACCCTTAAGGGCTACATCTTTGATATATGCGTGAAGTACAAATCCTATATTACAATAAAACCAATATGGGGTATTTATAATAGACTTAACCTTAGACTAACCACACATTAACTATAATTAATTTAACTAATACAAAAATGTCTTGACTTGTACACCAAGTATGATTGGGCTTGGACCTATTGAATATGTGGGCTAATATATCACTAGCAGCTCAAAAGACTTTTGGTCAACTAATGCCCTAGTATGAAAATTTCGGGATTTGCTTCTAGATTAGTTTGTGTAGCCACTTCTATCCCAAACCCTACAAATATAAAACCCCAATATCAAACCTAAGTCGGAGAGAAGGAAGATGGATAAAAAGTACAAAAAAAAAAAAAAAAAAAAAAAAAAAAAAAAAAAAACCATTTGAGAATATTCTTTGCTTTCCAACCTTCTCTCTTTGATCATCTTTGAGAGGTTGAGAGTTTCAAGATCACTGAGTTTGTTGGATGTGTTGTTGAAACCACAAAGGAAACACCAAAATCTTCAAGTGACCTTGAAGTAGCCAAGAGATTAGTTTGGCAGTTGGCAATCGACTTGAGCACCAAATCACTATGAAGACTAAAGGTTGGTTCAATGGTTATAGCAGGAGCAGAGAGCTTGGATTCAATATCTATTACTTGTATTGGAGGTCTAGTTTGTTAGTTTATATCACAAAACTATTTATAGGGGATTTGGTGATGACCATTTGAATTTTTACTCAGTGAACATATGCTAGTCTTTGCATGTGGGTATTTACGATTTATTTTTTTGTTCTTCTATAATGATGATATCATTAGTGAAAACTTTTAATTATGTAAAATTAAAAATTGATATATTGTTTAACTTTAAAAATAATAATAATAATAATAATAATAATAATGACTGGGCTTGGACCTATTGAATATGTGGGCTAATATATCTCTAGCAGCTCAAAAGACTTTCGGTCAACTAATGCCCTAGTACGGAAATTTCAGGTTTTGCAATTTTGCTTCTATATTAGTTTGTATAGCCGCTTATAGCCCAAACCCTACAAATATAAAACCCCAATGTGAAACCTAAGTCGGTGGGAAGGAAGATGGCTAAAAAATACAAAAACAAACCATTTGAGAATGTTCTTTGCTTTCCAACCCTCTCCCTTTGATCATCTTTGAGAGGTTGAGAGTTTCAAGATCACTGAGCTTATTGGACGTGTTGTTGAGACCACAAAGGAAACACCAAAATCTTCAAGAGACCTTGAAGTAGTCAGAGATTAGTTTGGTGGTTAGCAATCGACTTGCGGCACCGAATCAATGCGAAGACTAAAGGTTGGTTCAATAGTTATAGCAGGAGCAAAGAGCTTAGATACGATATCTATTCCTTGTATTGGAGGTCTAGTCTGTTAGTATATATAACAAAAATATTTATAGTGGATTTGGTGATGACCATTTGAAGTTTTACTCTGTGAACATATGCTGGTCTTTGTGCGTGGGTATTTGTAATTTATTTTTTTGTTATTTTATAGTGATGATATCAGTAGTGAACTTTTGATTATGTAAACTTAAAAATTGAAATATTATTTAACTTTTAAAATTTTATTATTATTATTATTATGTATGAAAGACTACTTGTTTTTTAACTTGACTTGAACCGGAACGAGACCCGACCCGACTTGTTTACTAGGTCTAAGAATACATTAGGCAAGCGTGCGCATACACACACAAGATAGAGTTTCAACTTATGACTTCAACTCTATAATGCTTGCTCTTTATTATCAAACCAAGATATCAATCAATTTTTGGTATAGTTATAAGCAGAACCCCAGATTTGTTATTCAATGATAAGAAACTTTACTATTTGAGCTAATTGGAACCTACATGCCTAATATATTTATCTTTAATTTGGTCTAGAGTAAATTTTATGGTACTCTATATATATAGTTAAAGATCAAAACATACCAGAGCATCTCCAGGATAAAAGCAAACTAGTTCCATTACTAGCAAACTAAAAAAAAAAAAACTTGTATTTTCTTTTTTTGAAGATCCAAATATATATAAAAAAATTTGTGCAAAACTCAGTACGGATATTTATATATAAAAAATTCATAGATTAATTATTTTTTTTCTATTGTGATCCAATGTTTATTAGGCAATTCATGGTTTACAAATGTGTGAGGATGAGTGATTCTACTTAACGATTTTACTACGTAAGAAATAAAGAATAGAATATATTTATTAAATGAGATCACTAATAAAATCTAGGAGAACTCATAACTATTTTAGAACCTAATGTGTGAAAACAAAAATTAAGAATAGATAGAAATTATCATGAACCTTGTGACTTAATGATATTGCTTAGATTCTATTATGAGGAGATCTAGGGATCGAGTCCCTTTACTTCTTGTAACAATTGATATATATGGAATAGTAAAGGGTATGTGCAAACCTTAAATTTCGCAAGCCCCACCAGGCAGAGTAAATTAATTTTTTTGGAAAATCCATGGACTCTAAGATCCCGGACTTACGGGCTTCGAGAAATATTCCAAAATCAAAGGTACTTCTATTGGTTGAATCAATAGAGCAGAAATCGTGTAAAGCAGAGAGATTTCCAAAACGGTGGTCACAGTTAAAAGAACCTTGGACGCATCCACCTTGATGTAAACACGCTTTACGCCAACAAAATGTCACTCGTTGAGTTGAGAAAAAATACCAAAAGGCTCCAAATACCTATTTCAACAATATCAATAAGAGAGAAAAAGAATTGTATAAATATGAAGCTTCCATTTAATTTCTTTAAAATATTTTTTACTTTTTAATTTAAAAAGAAGTAATATAAATAAGTCATCCTCAATATGCCAATGTAAAAAAGAAAAAGAAATTACTACGTAAGCAAACTTGAAAACTTACATGACCAGCCAGGAGGTATAGAAAGAAATTGAATGAAGCTCTGATTTTTATGGGAATTTTCTCCAATCCTTCCAGTTCCTTCAAGGATAGGTAGATTTGAAGAATTCTTGGCCCATATTGGATAAGAATAACAGCGTTCAAGATTTTTGCAGAAATTGTATTTTTCGCGCGCCTCATTTCTGAAAGTATGTTTGACATTAACACCTGAATGGATTAAAAGAAAAATAATTAAATGACTATGAATGGATTGCAAGAACTTTCCTGTTTAGACTTTAGAGTCAATGGATATATAAATTAATGACTATGAATGTATTAGAATTTGTTTCAAGTTTTTATTTTTATTTATTACAAATATATTTGAATTTTTGTTGTTGGAAAATACTTTTGTTGTCAAAAAAGTAACCTAACGTTCCTTATCCAAGAAGAAAGATTCTTTGTCCATTGAACGTTAGGTTTTTATTTTTATTTTTTTTAATGATAGAATTTCAACCTATGGTATCAATTTCAAGATAATTGATCTTTATTATTAGGTAAGGATATCAATCGATTTTTGGTATAGTTGAAATTCGAATCTCAAATCTTTTATTTGACAACAAGTGACTTTATTGGTTAAACTAACTCAAATCTACAAAAATCATATGTTAGAGTGTTATCCTAAAGGCATACTATTAAGAAATAGAAGTTAGAAACATTGGCACAGTGCGTCGAACATATTTAAAGTAGTGGGGTGAAGCCAAAAATTAGCTCACTCACAGTCCGAAGTAGAATTTTGATGATTAAGTGTTTTTTGAATATATTATATTCTTACTATGTATAGTAGAATAACATATATAGTGCTATAAACACAATTCAAAATTTAAAATAAATATTTTATAATTCAATGTGTACCACATTGTTTTCATTGGGTTATCCCTTTAACTTTTAAGATAATGGTTAGGGTAAATATATATTCATTATAATTTAGAATACCCAATTAATTTAAGTAATTAGTATACACAACTCATCATTAATAAGATTGCGACTTTATTCAAATGAATATTAGAAACCTCAAACTTTCATATAAATGTATATAATTTAACAAATGCTTTATATGAATAAATTATACTTTAATCTTGATTTGGTCTGTCCAATTTAAAAAATTTGTATTTTAAGTCTCTAAAATTTCAAAAGCAAAACATTTTCCTACCTAAAGTAAGTTCAACTTTGGCTCCCTACATATGAGGTTGGTTCAATTTATTCCCAATATATATATATGAGGTTGATTCGACTTGCTTCCTAAAACACGGGGTGCCTTAATATACTGTTTAAATGGGCAAATGCCCATTTCAAAAAACAAAAAAAAATCCAGTATTTTTCCCAATTTTCCAAACTAATTAGGGAAATACCTCTCTTTTGAAACTCGATTTTCTCAAAATCGAGTTATAAAAAAAAAAAAAAAAAAAATTCTGGAACCCTATAGTGACGTTTTAAGGAGCTTATAGTAATGTTTCAAGGACCTATATTGACGTTTTATAACTCGATCACCATGAAGTCGAGTTACATGCAATTTTTTTTATTTTTTTATAGGTCCTTAAAACGTTATTATAAGCTCCTTTAAAACGCTACTATAGAGCCTAAATCGATTTTGAGAAAATAGATTTTCAAAAAATGGACATTTTCCTAATTAGTTTGATAAAGATGGCAAAATGCTGAATTGTTTTTTTAGAAAGGGCAAAAACCAATTTTTTCCCTTAATATACTGTTAATTGTGTAGAGATCGAAAATGAAGAGACCAAATTATGCCCTTTTAAAAAATTTAAGGACCAATTGTAAATTTTTAAATTTGAGTGACTAAGATCGAACCTAACAAATTTTAGTGTCCAAAAGTATAATTTACCTAAATTTTATTTATATTAAATTAGAGTTTTTTTTTTTTACAAAATAAAAATTCTACTCTAACATAATCTAAGTGTATATGTGTGTAAAACTCTCTCTTGGAGACTTGAACCCCGATCCTTACCCCTCACACCTCACAAGCACTTATACTTGTGGAGTGACCATCGCACCAAAGTTGTGTGGTGGTAAACTCCAAATTTCTTAATTGGCGAGACTTCATTAATTGAACTAACTAAAACTTGCCACACAAATGTGATTTAAAAGTTTGTTTATTCCAACAACATGAGAGTACCATTGAGTATATTGGGCTTTAGGTTATCAAAGTGTTATTTTGTAGCTTAATATTTAAGAGATTGTTTTAAGTATATAAGATTTAGTTTAGTTTGTGTCTTTAAGAGAGTGCATTTATAGTTGTGAGAGTTAATTTGTAAGTTTAATTTATGAGTATTGATCAAATATTAGTTATGTATATTATTGATAATAATTTTTTGTTTTATGAGAAGCTATTGATAATTTTTCTTTGATGAACGAGAAGCTATTGATAATAAAACTTAAATTGTTAATGCATGTAGATGAAACATGAAATTGGTTGAATTATGTTAGATTTTGTGCAATTAATTTCCATGTGAATGTGCTCAGAGTACATCTGACCTGGTGCTCTAAAGTAATAAAAAGATTTTATTAACGAATGCAAAATGTCAGCTGAAAAAGTTAATTTTTGTATTACCTGTGGAATGGGAAGAATAACTAGAATGTCGAACATGAACCGCATCCACAAGTACCATTGATTTTTTTCTTTTTCTTTCTTCTCCTTATAAAAGTACACAACAAAATGCACCAGGTAAATGAAATCTAGGACCGATCGCCAAAAAATAGCATTGATCCACATTTTTTTGTCTTCACTAATGCACTTCTTGTCTTCATGGATCACAGGAACAAAAAAGAACAAGGGATCCAGTGATAGTGCGATCGCGCGCGATGATACAAGAAAGATTTTGTACAATTGCTCCTTATGGTCTTTGCAGAACTGTGATAGTACTGCAAGTAGAGCACTAAAAATACACCTATCAAGTTATATGTTTTTAGTAAAAATATAAGGAGACCATTATTTAAGTTTATATCTGTTCTAAAAAAAAATTATATTTAATTTTTTTTTTTCAAAATATATTAAAGGAATGAGGGATTTTTGAAAATTCAAGGGGGTCATGGCTATCCTAGCCCCCTCTCTCTCTGCATTTGTCCATATGATACTTTGGAAACCTTAAGGACCAATAATTGAACTTAAAACATCTATGTTTATGTCACATCCTAGACCAATGAGTGCGCCATTCGTGTACCCATTGGAAATAAGAATGTATTTCAATTGGAGGAAAATTTTAATTGTTGTTGCACAAATTTCATAATACCTGGTTAGATAAAAAATAAGTTTTAAAAATTCTAAATTTTACTTTACACCCTTTAAGTATAGCTAGGTTCATTGATCCTAAAATTTTATTTTTGTAAATTTCATTGTACATCATTGTTGATGTTGTCTTTTCGTCAACTAACGTTTAAAATTTTCCATTAAAGCCAATAAACAACATAATTTTAATTTTTCTAGTTTCTTATCATTACAAAATTAGACCAAAATTTCAACAAATTAAGAAATGAATTATACCAAATTACCAATTTTCTTTGAAATTTAAGAATATTATCAATCTCATCATCCTAAAACCATCAAAAACCCCCAACAAGAACTCATACC
The DNA here is from genome assembly GCF_002906115.3 of Quercus suber. Lineage (NCBI taxonomy): Eukaryota > Viridiplantae > Streptophyta > Magnoliopsida > Fagales > Fagaceae > Quercus > Quercus suber. The sequence continues at coordinate 97,195 of NW_027069837.1, forward strand.
AAGGAAAAAATTTGGTTACAAACTTGGTTGTAACTAATGACAACATTTCCTACTAAAAAATATTAACATGACTGTATATTTTGAAAATTTAATGGTCCGTTTGGATTGAGGGATGAGGAGTAGAGTAAAACTGGCCTAAAATTAGCCTATTTTCAGCCAACTCTATTCTACTCTCCTCCACTCCCCCTCCCTCCTCCCTCCTCCCTCAATCTAAACAGATCCTAACTGTTGGATTGCATGTTAATTATGTTCTCAATACACATGTCAAATTTTATGTCAATCGAATGTTATTTACTTTTCAATCCTTAAACTTATTTTTTATGCATAATTTTAGACTAAAAAGGACGTGAAGTTTAAACATTTAATTGTTAACTAGTTATTAATATTTAATCTTCTGGAAATTTTGCAAGAATGAAAGATATAATAAGAAAATATAATCTGATGGTAAATTTGTCAAAAATCACATACAATAAAAAAATATTGAGTAAAGTTATAACCATTTGCTGCAACCAAATTTTTAGTCAAATTTTCTACTTGCACTAATGATTCAAAATGCTGAAATCAAAGTTTTAAAAATACAAACTTGATAAAGTGAAGAACGCTCCAATTTAGAAGAAAGAGAGTACACCCGTTCCAAGTTTGATCAAATTCACATCTTTTATTCACGGTCTCTCTGTGTTTGATGCATATGCTTGTTTTTAGTTAAATTTTCATAAGTATTTTTTAATTTTGGGAAATGCTAACGAGTGCTCTTAAGGCACTGGTTAATAATCCATTTTAAGAAAGTTTTGATATCACTTTTATGATAAATGAAAAAAACTGTTAAAATATTAATTTTTTTTTTTTTCATTTCCCATAAAAAAAAAACTTTCTTTAAATGGATATCAGTGCTCTAAGGACATTCATTAGCATTTTTCTTTAATTTTTTGTGCAATCCCATCAAACACAAAGCACTCCAAATTCCAATGCCATTTACAATTCCATTACAACCTCGTCACAACATTAGAACACTAGCATCATGTATATTAAATGCTAAAACTAAATACTAAAAAAAACCACCAGCATGAGATGTGCTAAATGCCAAAAAAATGTTGGCACATGTTGCGGTGCAATTCAAATACTAGCACCATAGGGATAGAAATGGTAAAAAAAAAAAAATATTATTTTTTTATTAAAACTTTCTCTCCCTTCATGATTGTTGGAATTGATTAATATTTATTTTAACTTTCTTTCTATATATGTCTTCAATGCAGTTAGGAACAACAAAAAAGAAAGAATAAAAAAAAATATTTAACTAAAATGGTAAAAAAGAAATAGAATATATGATATAGGACATATTGTAAAATGGTGTGTTATTATAGATAAATTAACTTTTTAATGTGTCAAAATAGCATATGTTTAGAACGCTTAATGCTAATGCTAACCACTTCATCAAAGTATTAGTAGGTTGAAGAAAATTCAAATAGGAGTTTTATATATTTACATTATACTTGCAATATAAATTTTATATTGTAGACAACTAAAAAGTGACAAATATTATACATATTTGCAAAAAATGGTGTATATATATAAGGAATGAGCCATGTTCTGACCAATGGGGGCCCTCGGAATTCTTTAAAAAATTTATATATAAATATATAAAACCTTTTTAAAAATAAAATAATCACTTGACTATCAAACTCATAGTGATTATTGGCATGTCACTTCAATTATTTGAATACGAGGCTCAAAGTAAAAATTTTAGTATTGTGGGATTTGAGCATTATTGTATTATTTTATTCAACCTAAAAGAAATTTTGGATTTTTTTAAAATCTTTTTGCTTTGCTTTTTTTAAAATATTTTATTTGGCAACACTAATTAGTTTTTTTGTGTGTGGGTAAATTACCATTTTACTCCCTAATTATATACTACATGTCAATTAGTTTTACAATGAGTCAGGTTGGATTCAGGTCATATGATTCACAAATCCGCTTAACTTGACCCTATCTACCTATATTTAATATATATATTTAAATTTTAAAAAATATTTTATAAATATTTTTATTTACTTTTTTATTCCTCTTCCTAAATAAAACTTAAATCTTCAGTTCTTCTTGTATAGTTTGTATTGATTTAGTGTTATACTCAGAATTATTTAGTTATAATTTTGCTCTTATTTGTGATAGTATTATTCTAATTCTCAATTTATTATTAATAATAGTAATTCAATTAAAAAAAAAAAATTTGTCCAACCCGATCCACATGGTTTGGGTTGAGTTGGAACTCTATAATGGATTGAATTTTTTAACCCATCATGATGGATTAAGTTAAAAAAACATTTTAACCTTATTCGTGCACACCTATCGGTGGAAAATAGAATAGGACAAACATACAAAATCTTCTTGGAAAATGTTTGAGCTGATAGCCTAGTATCCAATTTATTTATTAAAAAAACAACAACAATTTATCACTAAATTTGTTAGACTACTGGCCCCAAAAAAAAAAAAAAAAAGTTATTTTTAGCACGTAAATAGAGAAAAAGAAACTACCTTGCACTATTCCATTGCGTTTCTCTCTGATTACCCATACCCAAAGCTTGTCGATGATCCAACCTCCAAAACAAAGAACCAGCCTCCGAACTATGTTTACACAACCCAACGAGCTTTACAAAAAAGTTTGAATTTTGATACCTGGAGAAATGGAAAATAGATTAGACAATACTAACAAATTTTTCATTTACTTCAAAGTGCAGCAATACTAAAGAACAACGCGGCTTTTTTTTTTTTTGGATAGGGGAAAAAAAAAAGGCTATTGACCTAATTGTTCAAAAACATAAAAAAAGTAAACAAGTAGTTCTAAATTTTTTTTTTGGGAGTTATAAATAGCATCACTAAATATATATCCCCGTAGTGGGTGGTAGAAAATATGGTGAAGTTGGCTTGGTTGAGACTGCGTGGTCTATCGGTCTGGTATTGACCTTAGCATACCCCCTCGTTCTATCTTTTTTTTTTTTTTTTTTGAGAAAATCCCTCGTTCTATCTTGGATCAATGGAACGAATATTTATTCAAGAAAAAATAAAATGTAACCCCCTAGTGAGAAAGAGAATGTGTAATTGAACCTGATAACAGACTCAAGTAGCATGCATTTTACAAGGCGGAACAAGAGGGAAGGGAGAATGTGGACAAAACAAAGAGTAGCAGAAATTGGCTTTCTTATAGAATTTTAAGAGCACGAGGAGGTGCAGAAGCAGCTGCAAGTAATAAATAAGAGTAACTCCTGTCATCATGATCTTAATTGGTGAGTAATATGAACCATTCACACTGGTCAATCCCTCAAGTCTTCCTGTTTTGTCTTTTTCACCAACTAATAAAATTGTATTTTAATGAAAGGGATGGAGCTAGGGTTTTGATGGAGGGGGCCAACGTATAAATTTTCTATTTCAATGAAAATTCAAATCAGTATTTATTTAATATTAACAAAATATATCCCCTTTTATTCAGCATATATATATATATATATATATATTGTGGGGAGAGGTAAGATTCAAATACAGAATATTGCCAAGTCGGTCTGACCCAAGGAGAAGGAATGTCCAGTCTCTCATCAGTTCTAGCCCAGTGCGTTGATAAGAGTTTAGATTTTGAAACCAAAGAAGTTGACCACCTGAGGAGCCTGAAAAGGAAACACTCCTCAGAAGGCTTTAGATAAGCCACTTTGACCAAAAGACAAAATACTAAGGAAGGAGGAAGAGACGTACAAGTAAAGAAGAAGGGAAATATCCACCTTAAGTACCTATCACCTCCGCATTCAATGCACTGCGCCAACTTAGCTAGCCTCATTAATGGCAGAATGACCCCTGAACAATACCCCATAGCTTGTAGCACATTCTTCCAACTCTAGCAAAACCCTGATGGGACAAGCATCCAAATGAAGATCAGTGACTGTACAAGTGGAAGGCTGAGATGCACTTCAAATAGCTATATAAAAAAAAAAGGACTCCTCCAGAAAAGGGGAATGAAGAATTAGAGAAAAGCAAACATTGTGTGATCATAAACTTTGTAACCAAAACTTGAATCTTATATAAACTAGTGATCTTCAGACTCACTCGAGGAAGAGTTAATACTGAAATCTTCTTCTTTTTCAATGGTAATCTATTGTATTCCTATCAACTTAAATGAAACCAATAAGGCTTATAAAGGTTGACCTTAGAAATCCATTTCTACAAATTAATTATATTTTGGGCTGTCTCATATTAATTCTCCATCCAGCTTGAGTTGGTGAATAGGGCTGTAAATGAGCCAAGTTTTGTCGAGTAGTGAATGTTCAAGCTCGGCTCGATAGCAAAAATAGAATGTTCAAGCTTGACTTGAGCTTGATACAAGCTTACAAATAATGTTCAAGTTTAAGCTCGTTATAAAGTACAAAAGCTTGAGCTCAATACTAAGCCCAAACCCAAGCTTGACATTATGCTTTTGAGCTTGAGATCCAACATAAGTTTATTATCAAGCCTATATCAAGTTTATTATCTAGCCTATTTGGTTTGGATGAGTGATCTCAATTTATAATTAATTAAAGTTTTAAAAGGATATGAGTTTACTTGTCAAGCTCATATCGATTTTATTACTAAACTCATAAATAAGTCTAGGCTCAACTTATTTTGTTATTTTTGTATTGAACCTTGGTGTTCACGAGCGTATTCATGAACAATATTTTTTACTCGAGCTTTGCTTGTTTATTTAACAAGTCTAAAACTAAAGTTTAAGCTTGGCTTGTTTATAAACAAACAAACATGAATGAATTTTTTATCGAGCCAAGTCTGAACTGTTTATCAATGACTTAGTTCATTTATAGCCCTACCGCCTATATATATATATATATATATAGACACATGCATATCCCCTTTAGTGAGTGAGAAAGAGAATGCGTATTTATAAAAATAAAAGAGTGGCTAAAATTGGTTTTGTTGGAAGATTTTTAAGAGCAGGCACAAATAATAAATAAACATACCGTAGTCTTTTACAGTTAGTTCTAGTGTGGGAAGTGTTAACCATTCACAAATGTCTAGTCTTTCTCGCTAGCTATTAATATCGTCTTCTTCACCAACCAATAAGAATTGTTTTTTGTTTTGTTTTGTTTTGTTTTGTTTATTCTAAGGAATTATAAGGCCCTCAACGGATAAGAATTCAATTTGTTGTTACTTGTTACTTATTAAGTCCTTCATAGGGTCATCTCCACCTCTCATAGGGGTGGGCCAGGAAGGAAGACTCCAAGAAGACTCTGCAGTCAACTCAACCACTTACGTGTAACAAATATGAGAAATAAAAATTAGCAATTTTTTTTTTTTGTTTTGTTTTTCTTTTTTGTTTTGTTTTATATAATTCAATAGTTAGAAAAAAGTGATTTGGATCTTGACATTTTAGTTCAAAATATCAAAAAGTGTCAATTGAGTTTCAAAATTTTTAACAAAAATTAGCAATTTTATGAACATAATTTTTTTCAGAGTTTATTAAGAGGGTAAAGTTGTGTTTTAAAGAATTATCACCTTCAAATGAACTAATTCTTGACATAATTTCCAATGTACAATGCAAATCACAATATATTACATCAATAACTATAAAAAAGAAAAATTATCACAAAAACTTATTGAATAAAAAAAATTCAAGTTCGCAACCTCCTAACAAAACATTTGGTAAAAATGAAAAAAAAAAAGTGCACTTTGTAATTCTTAATAATTCAAATGATTGGCTAAAAGAAATAATATGTCTACAATATTTTTACAACAAATTTTAAAACATAGGTTGTTATTGGTTATTATTGTTGGAACAAAAAAGTAATCATAATGTTAGATTTAAATTTAAATCAATAATAACTAATCACCTATAATTTGTTATAAAAATATTGTGAACGTAACACCTCTCATTAACTAAATAACCTAACAATTATATTTATGTCTAATCAATGTTGTCATCTACCATAAATTAATGTATGTACGATGGGTACAACGCCCTCAACGGATAAGAATTCAATTTGTTGTTACTTGTTACTTATTAAGTCCTTCATGGGGTCATCTCCACCTCTCATAGGGGTGGGCCAGGAAGGAAGACTCCAAGAAGACTCTGCAGTCAACTCAACCACTTACGTGTAACAAATATGAGAAATAAAAATTAGCAATTTTTTGTTTTTGTTTTTGTTTTTTTTTTTTGTTTTATATAATTCAATAGTTAGAAAAAAGTGGTTTGGATCTTGACATTTTAGTTCAAAATATCAAAAAGTGTCAATTGAGTTTCAAAATTCTTAACAAAAATTAGCAATTTTATGAACATAATTTTTTTTCAGAGTTTATTAAGAGGGTAAAGTTGTGTTTTAAAGAATTATCACCTTCAAATGAACTAATTCTTGACATAATTTCCGATGTACAATGCAAATCACAATATATTACATCAATAACTATAAAAAAGAAAAATTATCACAAAAACTTATTGAATAAAAAAAATTCAAGTTCGCAACCTCCTAACAAAACATTTGGTAAAAATGAAAAAAAAAAAAAAAAAAAAGCACTTTGTAATTCTTAATAATTCAAATGATTGGTTAAGAGAAATAATATGTCTACAATATTTTTATAACAAATTTTAAAACACAGGTTGTTATTGGTTATTATTGTTGGAACAAAAAAGTAATCATAATGTTAGGTTCAAATTTAAATCAATAATAACTAATCACCTATGATTTGTTGTAAAAATACTATAAAAATATTGTGGACGTAACACCTCTCATTAACTAAATAACCTAACAATTATATTTATGTCTAATAAATAAATTAATGTATGTACGATGGGTACTAAATGAATAAGACACCTAGCATATTTATGTCTAGCTACTGTTGTATCTTAACATAAATTAATGTATGTGCGATAGTTAGTAAAGGTATTAAATGAATAAGACAGCTAGCATTGTTGTCTAGTCACCACTTAGATTTGATTTATTTTTATTTTTTTTAAGAATCTGTCACCACTTAGGAACTTAGAGCAACTACATCAATTTATATATTATACATACCAATTTTTATAAAACATCTATATCAGTTTATCTATTCTATCATTTATTTTATTTAAATAATCATTTTCATACTTTTCTTATTATTTTTTTTATCTCAAACCCTCTCTCTCCACTCACGAGACTCTCTCTTCACTCACGAGACTTTGTTCTAGAGTCTTCTTTGAAACTCCTCTATATTCCAACATTTTCACTCCTCTCTGAAACTCCTCTCTATTCCAAACTCTCTAAAATTTCAATCCAAGCAGGAAGCACAGCGCTGATCTGAAACTCCGATCCAAGCACGGTGCCAATCTGAAACTCCGAATCTAAGCACGGTGAGAAGAACTCCGATCCAAGCACAACGAGAAGAACGCCGATCCAAGCACTCCGATCCAAGTACGCCGATCCGCCATAAGCGCCGATCCACTCTCTCTGTCTCCGTTGCTGTGTCCGTGTGTGGGTGTATTTGGTTTTGTGGTGTCTGTGGGTGATTTTGTTGTTGATTTTATGGTTGATTTTTGATTTTGTCTGTGGAAGTGTATGTATTAGAGGAAGAAGCAGATGATGAGGGCGTTGGTTGTGCAGATGGAGAAGAGAGAGAAAAAAAATGAGCGAAATTAGAAATTATTAAAATAATGTATAGACGAGCTACAGTAACCATGTATATATGCACGATTACTGCAGCTCATGAAAATTTTTAGAAGACTTTACACAGTTTTACATGAGCTGATGTGAGAGTTTTTTTGGCCAAAATGTGTAAAATGAAGGAGTTTTTGTATTATAGAAGAGTATCCACCAACCGATGTGGATGCTCTTAGAACTTCAACAGAGCACTAGTTTTAATTGTTAAGCATTTCACGCATCAAACATTAAAAATATAAGGTTTTTATGAGGTATTTCAAATGCTAAAAGTTTTAGCATTATTAGCAAAATTGCTACAGTACAATTCTACTACAGTATAATAGCATTGATAGAATTGTAAATAATAAATTTTTATTCTCTATTAAATAACAATTGTACCTTGCATGAGGTGTTTCAAATTAAATAACAATCTGTACCAGTAGAATTGTACTGTAAAATTACTATAGTACAATTTTTTATTGCTATAGTACAATAGCTGGGTTTTTTATTATTATTTTAATGCGGTGTAATGTTAAAATAGAAGATCTGATGTATAGCATATTGTAAAATAATAATGTGTTAAAATTGATAAAATAAAATGACATTTGGCTTAGCACGCTTGGTGCTAGTGCTCTAATAATGGAACATACAATGAGAATAGTAGGTTGAACAATAGTTAGGAATGGCACCATTAATGTAGTGTGTTTTTTGTGATGTGGGATGTTAAAAATAGATATTTAAAAATTTAGTATCACCATTGCTAATGCTTTAAGAGCATTCTCATTAAAACTTCTAAAAATTTTAGCTTTTAACATCTCAAAAACCTATTTTATCTATTTTAACATTCCATTTTAAAATACATACAATATCAAATGTTTTATTTTTAATAGCACTTCATTTAAATATACTTTCTTTATTTTATTTTTCTATTTTATTCTTGTTCTCTCATCTTTCTCCATCTCTTTCTCTTCTCTCCACCCACACCTGTTGTATCTCTCTTCTCTACCGCCCACCCACTGCCACCAACCACCACCACCAGTTAAAAATATATCAAATTGCCAACCACCACCACCACCACCGAAAAAAAACCCACAAAACCCATCACAACAACACCCACAACCACAACTAGCCACAAAATCCATTACATAAAAAACACAATCAAAGCCAACAAAACCCATCACCACCACACCCACAACCAAAACCAAAGCCAACAAAACCCATCGCCACCACATCCACAACCAAAACTATCACCACCAGACCCACAAAACCCATCACAACAACACCTACAACCGGCCATAAAGCCCATCACCACCACAAAAGAGAGAAAAGAAAAAAGGAAAAAAAGAAAAGAAATAGAGATGTATTTTCGACCATAGCTTAATAAAATTTTTAAAAAAAATAGAAGAAAGGAAGAGGAGGTAGGCGAGATTTGGAGAAGAAGAGATAAAAAGCTAGAGAGAAAAAAGAGAGAAACGGATGGTCAGAGAAGAAAGAGAAAGAAGAGAAGAAACTATAAGGTTGAATTTATTCAATTATTTTGTTAGCTTTATTTCATGCCAAATTTGTTTGTAATGGTAGTTCTCAATAAAGAGTGTCGGAGGTTGAACAATTCTTGCTCATTCTCAAGAGGACGATCACTAAACTCTTTCAACTAATATCGCACACTCCGATAAGGTGACAAAATTCTATTTTTATTATCATACCCGGCTTCACCAAGATAATATTTACCTACATATTTTCAAAAATAAAACCAAATCACTACTATGCTTAGGAAAACGCACAATATTTATTTAGCTAATAAACCAAAAAGGTGAAGTAATCCTATAATACCTTTGGGAATTGAAAATCCCCTTGGCCTAGCAAATGCATCATTTAACACACGTGAATCATGTGCACTGCCTTCCTATCTAGCCAATACATAAGTGAACTTTAAGTCAAAACTAATGGCAGCTAACACATTTTGTGTGGTTCTATCTTTGCAACCACGAAACTTTTCTTGTATTTCAGGTGGCATAGATACACGAACATGTGTACCATCGATTGCTCCAACACAATCTTAATTTTCGACAGACATAATGGTTTAAAATTACACAAATCTTAACAATTTACAAAAATACACAAGTCGCAATATTTACCTTAAATATGGGTAGAACATTTTGCTATTCCTTATCTCTGGGGGTGTATCTTCGCTAGGTAGTCTTATTAGAGTTCTATATAATTTTAGGACTCTCTTAAGGATGACCTTGAAGTATCTATGAATAGTCTTAGTCGATCTATGGAACCGACTACCAATTACACGGAATCTCACATTATGACCAATAATGTGACAGAAAATTAGCACTTGCTCCGTAGCAGACACGTGAATAGTCAGGCGTATGTGCTCCCCCTCAGTGAGGATGTGACATAAGTGGTGGAAAGCTATAGGGTTCATCCTAATTTGACTCACACAATGTCTTTCACTTCCATGCAGAATACTATTTATGTAATGCTCTCTCTCAGTTGCATGATTAACATAAGGTGCCTTAGGCAGTCGTCTATGCCGCAATTTCCTTAACAATGCAACCCCCATAAGGAGGACAGATGCAACTGAGGCAAAAATTGCGACTTTGGTTTTTTTCTTCATCTAAAACATCACAAACACTGTGGTCTAAGAGGTATGTAAAAAAGCATGCTATTGATTACTCAATATATAAAAATAGTCACAAACAGAAAACATCCAAACCACATTGATAACGAGTACCAAAATATTTATGCACATATATTTCTATATAATTGTAACATCAACAACGTACACAACATAATACCATCACAATCAATATTTACACCAACAAATCACATTGTATTCTATTTCTATATAATTGTAACACCAACAAAAGTTAAATTCTTAAATCAATAATTAAATAAAAAAATGGATAATTAAAAAAAGTAAATAAATAAATAAATAAATAATTATATAAATAAATAATTATAATATATATATATATATATATATATTTATATATAGATCGGATCCGAGAGGGTGGGTTGGAGGATGGGTTGTTTATGGGTTTGTGGGTGGATTTTGGCTAGATGGGTTTGAGGGGATGGGGATTGGCTTTTGCAGAGGGTGGGTCGGAGGTGTGTGGAACGGAGGTGAGGTGAGGTGAGGTCGTCGGACTCAAATAGAGGGTGGATCGGAGGTGAGGTAAGGTTGTTGGACTGAGAAATGAACTCAACTGGAAAAGGAAACTCACTGTAGGTGGATCTTTGGCACTCGTCGGATTGTGGGTGGAGCTCGAACTAGCGTGAGGGAGAGGATCGATTGTGTTTGGCATGAGGGAGAGGGTGGAGCTAGATGTGAGTGAGCTTGGAGAGTACCAGTGATCTGTGAGGAGTGCGTGTGAGAGAAGCTCGGAGAGAGTGTTGTGTGAGGAGTGTAATTCGTTTGAAGTGAAAATAAAACCTAAAAACATTTTACGCCCATGAGCCCTTATTTTACAGTCAACATAGAAAACATTTTCAGTTTGACCCAATTTTCGGTAACTACCAAACACACACATTTACGAAAATGCAATTCCGGAAGTAGTTTGAAGCCAAAACAAACGCACCCTGAGCGTAAAATCATTTACACTTTGATTTTACCTTCAATGAATTTCCAGAAAAGTGAAGGGAGACAACCTAACTCAAGCACACACCCGAAGACAGAGAGAGAGCTAGAAGGGAAAGTGAAGAAGACAACCCAACCTTCGCCGATATCAGACCCACCCACCGATCTTGTCACCGTTGCCTCCTTCTGACCCACCCACCGATCTCATCGCCGTTGCCTCCTTTAGACCTGCACACTGATCTCACTGCCATCAGACCCATGTCACCAATCTTGCCTCCGCTGCCTCAAGATCGAACTCATCGTGACCCTCATCAACGACCAACCCACCGTGACCCAGTCGACGAGCAACCGACCATGACCCAATCACCTCCGCCGCACGATATTGCCTCCACTGCCTCTAGATCGAACCTAGTCACCTCTCTCTCTTCCTTCTTCTCTCAATTTTACTAGATTTGATGAATTTGTTGGTTTGGTTTGGTTTGATATTATATATTTGTTTGGAAGCTGAGAAAATGTGAGCATCAAGTAGAAAATGTGTTTTTAATAGTATTTTCAAGAACACAATCAAACACTAAAAAATATTTTTCAAAGTATTTTTTAAAATGCCACCAAACACCTGAAAATATTTGTTTTCCTGAAAATATTTTACACTTGAAAAACATTTTACATTGAACTAAATGTAGCCTTATCCGCACAACATGATCTGGATCCCAATATAATAATCTATGACCCGGTTTGGATAGCATGTTAAGTCACGGCGCGTTTTCCCCGTGCGTTTTCTCCTTTTTTTTTTTTTTTTTTGGCTGCACTTGTTGACTCTGGGGAGACAAAATTTACTATGCGTGTACTGTGCGTGCACTGTTCACGCAATATTTAATATTAAAAGTGGGTCCCACAATACTATTCACACATTTAAAATTATTTGCTACAGTGTTTTCAGCAACAATCAGTTTTTATCAACTTTCAGCAACAATAAGTGCTATCCAAACAGACCATATATCGTGAAAAGAATGTGTTGCCCTAGTGTGGGGTGTGGGATGCGGACCTACTTTACAAAATTCTTGAATTAACATTATGCTTAAGCCTAAAAAAACATTCAAATCTTACCTATCGCACCACCATCTTTGAATATCTTACTGCCAATATCTTCCATTTTTTTTTTCTTCAATTGTTTTTCTAGTGTGTGATATTGGCACTTTTTTCACGTCATCTAATTTTGTTGTAGTTAACAAAAATGCCCCAAAAAGCAAATCACAAGAAAGGTAAATGCCTTATAAAGAAAATTACAAAATAGGTAAATATCTCAAAAAGAAATCTACAAGGAATGTAAATATCATAAGATAAACTACAGGGTAATTCCATATTTTAAGAATATACCATGCCCACAGGGGCGTAGCCAGGAATTTGTACATGGGGGGGGGGGGGGGGGGGCTAACCACTTGTGCATGGAGGTGTTGACCTACATGGACCCACCACTTTTCCTCACCACTCACACTCGCCGCATAGTGAGTTGTGGCAAAAATTGTGTAAATTTTTGTAGTTCTAGCAGTTTTCAATAACTTAAGCCCAACCCTATTTTCTTGTCTATCTCCCTCCTACTACACACCTTGACTTAAATGACTGCTAGGTTTCTTTAATGGCTTCTAGGGTTGGATTGGAAGTCTTTGATACCAAGTTGGAGTTGAGTTGTAAAGTGTGGAAGATTAGAAATAGGTGACAAGAGAGAGAGAGAGAGAGAGAGAGAGAGAGAGAGAGAGAGAGAGAGAGAGAGAGAGAGAGAGAGTAGTTTTGATATATAACCTAAGCAGTTTGAGTCTTTTTTTCTTCTTGGGTACTAATTTTGCATTTGGCTAATTATGACATTGTCAACATTCAACAAACATATTAATTTCATCATTTCCCAATACTCAATTAAGTCAGAGATATCTAAAAAAAAAGTAGCACAAAAATATAATCCAATGCACAAATGAATGGTGAGGAAGAATTCAATGGAGAAAAGGAGACTGAGATAAGAGGAAGTAATATTGTGAGACAACGCCTAATTACCTATAAGCTTGCCATTAATGAAAACACACAACACATCACGCATGCTATCAATTGTCAGTGTTGGTCTAACTTCCTTTTCCTCCCATAGGTGTCTTAATTTATGAATTGCTAACATCTTTTTTCTTAAAGAATGCATCAATTGTTTTTCGTTTGCTCATAATTCTTTTAGCTTTAAGAATATGACTCAAAAATTAACTTTAAAAAATAAAATTTTAATTAGAAATTTTTACTTAGTTATATGAATGTTATTCATACTCAAGAAAAAATAAAATTTCCACTATAATTTAAACAGTTAACCAATTTTTAATAGAACTTTAATTAATAATAACCCCTCAAACAAAAAAAAAAAAAAAATTTAAACACACAAGTATTGGTACACAACATAAACCAAACAATTTAACAACACCCACAGCTACATCCACAACAATATGATATCTAACTAATCAAAAATAGGTAATAAATCAAAACAATTTTACCTTAGAAACTTTGTCTTCACAAAGTGTAAAGATGGGTCACCCAGGTGGCAATGCCTATTGCCTCTGCCTCCAAAAGATCTTCCCTTCAAGACTCATCACAAACAATCTCCCCATGTCTTCAATCACGTATTTCTCTAAAAATCTATGAAAATATAAAGAGCATGTGAATATTTAGGTGTAGATAGTTAAGAAAAAAAAAAAAAAAAAAAGACACTAAAAAGAGATGAATCATGAATGTCTAATGCTTAAGAAAGAGAAGAAAACTCACCAGGCGGTCACCAAGTTCCAAAACTGAAGATGAATCAGTTGATGAAGAAAGAAAAATTGGTCAAATTTTTTTTTTTTTTTTTTTGGACTATGAGGACAGAACAAAGAACTAGAGTGTTGGGGGCTGGTAGGCAGTGGTACCAGTGCTGAAAGTGTATCAAAGAAGACAGAACAACCAAGTTCCAAAACTAAAGCTGAATCAGCTGATGAAGAAAGAAAAAATTGGTCAGAATTTTTTTTTTCTTCGGACTATGAGGACAGAACAGAGGACTGAAGTTTTAGGGGCTGGTAGGCTACTGTACTAATGCTGAAAGTGTATCAAAGAAGCCAAAATAAAAGAATAAAAAGTAAAAAGGGAAAGGGATTCCGTGGGTCAGGTTGGACTTTTTGAGATGTAGGAAAAATGTATTTTTGTTGTTATTTGGATTTAAGAGTATTTAAATGTTGGACTTATGAGTATTTCCGTGGGCCAGCAGGTTTTTGTTTTATTTGGAGTTACATAAAACTAAAACTGGAGCTGGGAGTGGGCTGAGAGAATAGGTGAGAAATGAGTAGGGGGGTCGGCTGTCTAATGTTGGGGGGCTCATTTATTTTTTCTTCATAGTCTAATGGGAATTTTTTTTTCTTTTTTTTGCAGAGGCCACGGCCCCCCCAAGCCACTATGTGGCTCCGCCCCTGCATGCCTATCGAAAAAACAAAAGGATATATACCACATGGAGTATGTGTAATTTACATTTAATAATAACGAGAAAAAAAATGTGTCCTATCACCTGTGTATCATGGTGTCCATACATTGCACTAGTAACACAAATGAATGAAACATAATGGGCTACTACTAACAAACTTGAATAATTACAAGGTGCAGACATGTGTTACAATTTACTCCAATTCTAACATTACCGTTTTCACAATCCATCAAAAAAAAGAAGAGCAGCAGCTCTATAACTAGAAAAAACAAAACTAACCAGTCCATCAAAACTAACTTAGTACATGTTAGACACCAAAGCAAACTATTGCTTTGCAACAATAGTGTCAGATTCGTTGTAAAATAGAAGGTTCCTTCGATTCAACAACAGCATCATCCGTCTTTGGGTGATCGCGGTGCCCACGCCAACCTCGTTGTAGACGGGAAGCTGCCTGGGATTGCAGTCCTTCGGGGCCAAATCGTGACAACTTAGAATGCCATATTTGCTTCAAGTCGGAGGCCATTAGAGCAAAGGCTTCCACTTTTGTGTGGGTTTTGAGGGTTTTTGAATAAATGGGGAGTTTGGATAGGTTGTACATGTCTGCTGAGGAAGCTTTCATAACCCATTCAAGAAGTTCTTCTCCAAAGAAATTTTTTTCAAGCCGCTCAGCATGTTGGGAGTCTTCACCACCATTACTACTGCTTGTGCAAGTCCATACAGTGCCTTCCGTAATAAAAAAAACCGCATCAATTGGGTCTCCCTCCTGAACAATGTAGCTTTGCTCTTGGTAGAACTTTGGTTTGAGAGAGTCGCAAATCTTAAGCAACAGTTGTTCATGCTTAGCCGCCAACCCATTGTCTTTTACGAATTTTAGCTGATCAAGAAAAACAAATAAAAGTTGAAGTAGTACAAATTAGTAAAAAAATATAAATGTAAAAGTAATATGCACGTCTAATGCATGAATTAATTTTAAAAAAAAATATGTAAAGTAATTGAAGAAGTGATTAATGCAATATCATTGAAATTAAAAAAATAAAATGATAATACAAATAAAAGAAAAAAAATTATCTTATGTTACATCACATAAATACATTATGTCAGACTAAATATCTCAATAGCTAACATTATGATAAATGATTCCATTTAAAAAAAAAAAACCATTATGGTAAATGATTAAAATAATGAAAAAACAACGCATTTTCTTTTGAAATTTCATAAGACTTTTGGCAATAAATTTTTAGTAAAATTTTTTTTTATTTTTTTTATTTCTTCTATTCCAACCAAATATTTTTGAACAAAAGGGAAGGAGAAACGAGGGACACACTTCCTCCTCACTCTCTTTTGCAAACCCCAATAAAGCCTCTTGAGCTGCTCGATTACAAGAATTTGGAACAAAACAATTTTAAAATGACCAAGAGAAGAATCTCCGAAAAATAAAATATGCCTTTGAAGCATAATGCTCCTTAGAGTTTAGCAGGGATATCAATCCCGAATTAGTGCATTGCAGGATATCGAATGTATAATACTCAATTTTTATTATATTAGCCAAAACTTTATACCATATCTATATAATTCCCCAAATATGCATTATAAAAAATAAAGGTACGAAGAAATATTTGATATTTTATTTAAAAAAAGTATAATGGATGTATAAAACTCACATTCTTTAGAAGATTTAAGCAGAGATGACGCTTGACATTGTTTTGAAGGTCTGGAGGAAGATCAGGTATCAGGTTCTCCACATAAACATCTTCATCTTCTTCAAATCTCTGATCTATGTTCCTTATAATCTCCCTTTTAATGGTACTATCAAAGCCCCGTTGGGAAATCCACGATCTCATAGTTTTTTGTTGTTTTTGTCGTTTACGCGACTTCATCTTCTTGCGTACCTTATCCCAATTTTTAACAGATTTTGTTGCCGTCCACTGCATGTACATCTAACCCACCTCTACTAGTCAGTTCAATTCACCAAATCCCACCGTGTATAAGCATTAAAATTAATTATGTTTAACAATCATACATCTCATTGTTCAACACAACTCCATTGGGTTCAGGTTAGAAAACAAAACTTCATTATCATGAAATTGAGACATTTGTAGTTGAGTAATAGTTTTCTTTTCTCAAGAAATATATAGAAAGTAAATAAGATAAAGAGAGGAGGTTTACATTAGATTCTTAAAATGATTTTCCAAAACTCGAAATGTTTTCCCAATTTTTGAGAACACATCATAAAGCCATCGATGCTTCCTCTTTGTATCACTGTTTATGTAAACATGTCATGATGGAACACTCACCCCGAAGATTGAAAGTCAATGAGTTGATGCACTTTCTACTGATTAGTCACCAACAGTCAGTGAAAAATGAGTCACCATCGTGAGACGAGTGTCAAGAAGTGCCCCCATGCATAGCTAAACTTCCAAACTCATGTTTCTGTTTCAAGACACGATTTTGCCCATACCTAGGCTAGACAATTTTGTGACATTCCATTAATCTAGGTGTTTCTAACGGAAATGTCTAGAGTTCAAATTTCACCTCCTCATTGTTACTATTAAATTTATTAAAAAATTGATAGTATCAATTTAATACTACTACTGATAATAATTGGATGATTAGCACATTAAATTATTGATGTGTCATACTTCTTGTCTAGAAATCACACACTCTCTCTTCTTCATTAGTACAGTAAATGGAATATTACAAACCTCTCTCACATTAATATGAGTCCAATCTATGAAACTAATGCTTAATAGAGATTACTTTTATGTGAGAGAAAGATGTTATACATTAGATGTACTAAAAAAGTCAAAAAATAACAAGGAGCCTTAAAAGATTTTTATAAAGAAAAGAAGAGGAGAAAATAATTGGGTACTCACCTGCAAATTTCCCATGAAATATAGAAATAGTACCAATCCAAAGATGGAAATACCAAGTGCAAAGCAGTTTTCCCATATGTAGTTACTTGTTTCAAGGTTTTGACCAAGAGAACTGCAAAAATGTATAAAATTTCATAACTATAATGTATGAGATACTAATCTTAAAGATTTATAACTACAAATCTACAATGCATAAAATAAGAATCTAAACATTTTTAGGGGAAATGAATAAGTTAGGAGGAGATGTGCAGTCCTATGCTTGGGCCTTCAAGATCACAGATTTATGGCCTTTGGAGAAATATGACCTCCCTTTGCATAAAATTTTCTCAATGAAAAGAAAAAAGAAAAGAAAAACAACGATCACCACAGGCCTAAAGGAAGAAAACAAAAATTGAAGACCAATATCAAACTCAAACTCTATCACATGCCGCTATTTCCTTTTATTTCAGATGAGTCAATATCTTATACCTCTATGTTTATATGGCAGAGAAGAAGCTACCAAAAGCTACACCAAAAATGTATCGGGAAATGACTATAAGCAATAGACAAGAAAGTATAACTGTGACACAGATGTTACTTCTTGATCACAACATTATTTTTTATAAATATATTTGCCTAGTTTGACACTTCTTTGATATTTAAAAATATCTAATAGCAAAGTAGCAAAGAGTAGGGAAATTATTATTATTATTATTATTTATACAAGATAGAAATTCTACTTTAGCCTAATCTAAATGTATATGTGTGTTAAGCTCTCTCTTGAAGATTTGAATTCCGGTCCTTACCCCCACACCCCATAAGCACTAATACTTTTAGAATGATCACCGCACCAAGAGTCTGCGGTGGTAAGAGCAGGGAAATTATTGGTTTAACAAATGTGTGAGGATCAATCTTCCACCTGCTTCGTATCCAAAAAAACATCAGACAAGCCTGTAAGGACAATCAATGTTCTTGAAAATTTTAAACCAGGAGAAATTAACTATTTTAGTCCTAGTGTGTTCAAACATCAAATTAAGAATTGATGCAAACCTCAGATTTCGCATGCCCCACCAGAAACTGTAAAATAATTTTTGTGGAAAATCTTCAGATTCTAAGACGCCAGATTGAAGGGCTTTAAGAAATATTCCAAAGTCAAAGGACGTTGTATTTTTAGTATTTATAGGGCAAAATTCATTTATAAAAGACAGATTTCCAAAACTGCGGTCACAATCAAAAGAAATTCCAACACATCTACTATGATTTTGATCACACGCTTTGTGCCAACAAGCTGCCAGTCGTTGAGTAGAGAAAAAATACCAGAAGGCTCCCAATACCTAAAAGACCAGAAAATCATTAAACATTAATAAATTCTGTAGATATCCTATGTCCCAACAAGATATTATTAATTGTTACAACAAGAAAAAATAATAAGAGAAAAAAGAGAATTGTATAGACATGAAACTTCTACTTATTAATTGAAAATTCCTCATCATCTGATGGCTATTATCTTACTCAGGCCAACTGCATCCCTAACCTCATCATTTAAGCTAGTATCAATAGACAGTAAGATGGTTAAAACACCCATTGAGAACAACACTCGATTACATGTTTATAACAATGATCCTCTTCGCAATCTACACTTTACAAGCAGAACTGGTTGGGTGTGTAGTCTATATCTAATACTCACTTGACCAAATATCTCTTACACAATACACATTGTCTATCAATTCATGGCAGCAGCTCAATCATCCTATTATGATGTTGTTCTTAGGATCCTTTGATATCTAAAAGGCATTTTTTTCATAGAATTAATTTATTCTTCCAGTCGCTACTAGCACTCCGGGCAAAACTAATGCCAACTAGGTAGGAGATCCCCGTGATCATTGTTCCATCATGGGATTTTGTTTCAACTCGAGGATTCTCATATATCTTATTGCAGCTAGAAAAAATCTGTTGCTACAATTGAAAAGTTAATATAACATTCAGCTTCGGTATTGAAGTGAGTAACAACAATTTGCTTCTAGCTGCATTAAGATATTGGACAGTCCCTGTACACATTGTTTGTTAAGTTCATTGCAGCACGTCGTTCATCCCTTTTACAAAAAGGATAGAGTTTGAAAACGATTGTCAATATAGTGTTTGTGTAAATTAATAACATTCAATAATCTCAACAATCAGCTTGGTTGGAAAGATAAGATACTTGAAAAATATATCTAACAAGAAAATTAATCAACCCTGATTGTTAAAAGGGATTACTACATATTTGTTGAAATGTCAGGGGTCAAACTCCAGCCCCCTGACCCCCGGTCTTCCCCCTAAATAAATCAGCTCACAGGTTGAACAAAGAAAAGGGGATATAAAACATCTAGGAATGTCAAGGATCAACCCTTGAGTCCCTTGGTTCATGTAAATTGGCTAACAGATTTAACAAAGCAAAGGGAATATAAACCAGGTATTGTAAATCATTAATATTAAATACAAAACGCAAAGAGTCATCTCACAAAACAGTGAGTTCCAGTTAGCTTAACTGAAAAAGTCTCTAATGATTAAATAAGAGATCTGAAGTTCAACTTCCGTCTACACCAAATATTAATTGGTGTCTTGGTCTGATGATAAAAAACTATTATCAAGAGATAGCCTTTACATTTCCACCACTACACCAGGCATTCATATAAGAGGTTTAACCCACACAAGTCCAAAAAACAAATATAGCGAAACCTTTGGAATCTATAATTTTTTTCATATGTGGGTTCATTGGAAATAAATGTTTATTAAAGCTGACAAAACATTGATAAAATATCAAAACTTGCCAAGATTAAATTTAATGAATGTGAAATTACTCCCAAATCAAACTTACATGACCAGCAAGGATGTATAGAATGAAATTCAATGAAGCTTTGACCAGCACGATTCTATCAAATTTCTTGTTATTTGTTATTAGTTTCCTCCAAGATAGGTAGATTTGAGAAACTCTTGGCACATATTGGAAGAGAACAATTGAGTTCAAGAATTTTACTTTTTTTGAAGATTTCGTGCCTCTCATTTCTGAAAAAATAGTCAGAGTGACCACCTGAACATATTATAAGAAATTTAGTGTTTAGAGCCAATGGATAGAATCCATCTGTAGGACAATGATTTTAAAGAAAATAGAGATTATGGATGTAGTGGAAATTAAACTAGGATTTAATCTTTAGTGGTCAAAGTCTGAATCAATTTTTTTTTTTTAATATTCAAAGAATAAGACATAGACTAAAATTCAACACCAAATTTATACATGAAAACCAATATTAATTGTTGGCAAAATATAAATAAATGGAACGACACAAAATGATTGTTTTTTAAAACAACTCAATTGTCTATTAAGAAAAGTTTATTTTACTCTGTTGAAAAACCTAGTTTGGACAATTTTTTGATTGGAAAAGTCAAACATTATACTTGAATTTCCCATAATCAACAAATAAAATAAATGTTATACATATTTACCTCAATATTTTTCCAATATTTTGATAACTAGAAAACTAATTATTATGGTCAGGTAAAAGTTAAAAATTAATAATTCAATAGGGGAGGGGGATTTTGAACTATGGACTCTCTAGTGCTGGAAACACTAGAAGATACCAGTTGAGTTACAAGATTCTTGGTTAAAATTACTCTCACTTACAAACAAATGTTTGAAACTATTCAGCCTTTTAGCCTCTTTGTATTATATTCTATATTATATTCATTTTTCTTCTAGTGTATTGCCAAAAAAAATTTCAACAACAGCATGCACAAAGTCCCAAATTTTTAAGGTCCTAAACAATAAATAATCAATGTGACAAATACATTGTCATTTATACATATATATATATATATATATATAAAAGCTCCAAAACAGAGTAGTTTGATTCTTATTTTTATTTAAAATTTATATTCTAGTAACACTAAGGATTTGTTACACATAAGGGTTTTTTCTTTGGTAGGGGCTGCAAGCCACAATAATGGATTACCTAACACATACACATATATATTATTTTTAAAATTTTAAATTACTAAAAAAAATAAATGTAAGCGACATTTATCAAACCAAACAAGCGAACAACAATTAGCAGAGGTCTCCCTTACCTGCGGGATGGGAAGAATAGTTATAATGTCGAATAAGAACCACGGCCATAAATATTTCTGAGCTATTTTCCAAGCATCTGTATTCAACTCAGATTTTCCACTTTTCAGAAGCTTCTTGTCTATAAAACCAGTGCGAAATTGCAATATGATATGCAGTAGGTGAATGATATCGAAGAAGGATCGCAAAACGATAGCTGTGATCCACAACTTCTTGTCTAACCGAATGCACTTCTTGTCTTCATTGATCACAGGAAGATAAAAGAACAGAGGATCCAATGATACTGCAATCACGCACGACAATACAAATCCTACATTCCACCTTTTAAGGAACGCCTTCCTTGGATCAAGAATTGTCTTTGATGTCCATGTTTCTTTCACTGAATCACTTCCACCATTCTTAAGAAGTTGCCTCTCAATGTCCTGACTATTCCTGAATAAATCAAGGCAAACACAAAAATAAGTTATTGGCTCTTATTTACTATCATCTAGTATAAAAAATAATAATAATTGAGGTTTTTTTTTTTTTTTTTTTTTTTTTTTTTAATTTTATTTAAATCAGGTGTTATTTACTATTCAATCAATAAATTTATTTTTATGCATAACTTTAGACCACAAAAACTTGAAGTTTAGACATTTGATTGATAGCAAAGTTATTGATCTTTGTTCTTTTTAAAATTTTGCATGCATGAAGAATATAATAAGAACATACAATCAAATTGTTATATTTTCAAAATTCATATTTTAATAAAGAAAAACTATAAAAGCAGTTTGAAAGGCTTCTCTCCAATGGTTTTTCTCCAAACGAGTTTGAAGAGAAATTTTTTCCACTTGAACATTGTGATGTGGTAGATAAAAAATTAATATCAGTGATAGGTTTAGATAACAACTAGTAAAAACTTGCTAATTTAATTGTTGTGAATTTGTTTGTGCTTGTTGCATGCTCTTTGTGTTGTTGACTAAAAGCTTTTTAAATTTTTTATTCACATGACAGGCTTAAGACGATAACTAAAAAGAAACTTTTTTCATATAAATATTTATTAAGTTTTTTATATCATAAAATTTTAACTTAATTTTTTTTTTTGCCTTATGTAAATATGCAAACTAACTAATTAAGATTATTTTTGTACAAAAAAATGAAATATCATGGTCATGCATGAATTTAATAGAAATGGATAAAGTAACACTCCCTTCTTCGGTTGACACTGTGGAGTGTTTGGTAGCTGTATGAATTCTTCAATTTGCCAGTGAATGTGCTTTCTCCTCTATAATCTTGGATGATGATTCTAAAACTATGTATAGAACTCTATGCTACGAAGATGTCTCCCCTTTCTTCGTTTGGCCACTGGTATACGAATTCAAGACCCTTGTAGAGACCTTTTGTGTAGTCACCTTCTCCCGTACGTGTAGATAATATAACTCTGTAGTTCACAACCTAGCTAAGCATGCTATACATGTTAGACGTTTATCAGGGTGGAAGGAGGATGTTACTTCACACCTACTTCCTTGCTTGCAGAGACCTTTTGTGTAGTCAATTTCTCCTATACGTATAGACAGTGTAACTCCGTAGTTCACAACCTAGCTAAGTATATTAGATATGTTAGATGTTTATCAGGGTGGAAGGAGGATGTTCCTTCACACCTACCTTTTGTAACTTTAGCCAACTTTGGCTAAGTTTGCTTTAATAATATCAGTTTCCTTTTTCTCAAAAAAAAAAAAAAGAAAAAAAGAAATGGATAAATGTTAAAAAATTATTAATATTCCCAATTTTAAAGAATTAAAATTAGAGCTTTTTATTCTAAAGTTGCAGCAAATCCTACAAAATAATGACGTGTCAATATCTAAGAACAACACATGTCATGCAAAATTTAAAATTAAAGCTTTTTATTTATAGGAATTAAGCATATTAAAAAAGGGTAAGGATTTGCTACAAACTAAGTTGTAGCAAATCCTACAAAATAATGACGTGTTAATATCTGAGAACAACACCTGTCCTGCAAAATTCAACACCTTGCCTTGCCCTGGACAGGTGCTGTTCTTAGATATTAACATGTCATTATTTTGTAGGATTTGTTACAACTTAGTTTGTAGCAAATCCTTGCCCATTAATTTTTTTTTTCCTTTTTGAATGGATACTATACATATTTCATGGTATAGTATGCATTGAATGAAATATTATGAAATAACAAAACAAAATACTACCTCCATCCCACTTTGTTTGTCCTCTATTCCATTTTAGGATGTCCCAAAATGTTGTCCAGTTTTTAAAAATAAAAGTCATTAATTTACTAATATTCCTATTATACCCTTATTTTATTAATAATTCAATTTTTGATAAATTTATTTAATGCTAGTTTTGGAAATTTATATAATTTTAAAAGGTAGACAAGACAATAAATGATGTTTTCTTAAATAATTTGACTTTTCAAACAGGACAAACAAAGTGAGACTGAGGGAGTAACATTTAAAAGCCTACTTACAAAAGTTAGGCTTTTTGTAAGTGCAAGTGTTGTAAATCTTCTCTTCCTACTTCCTTCTCCATCTCCTATGTCTTCTGTCTATACTATCTTAAAAAAAAAAAAAAGAAAAAAGAAAAAAGATAAGCGGTCTAAAGTACCACATCGGTCAGTTAGTGAGTGAGTTTTTGGTTTATAAGCCTCGCTAGTACAAAGGTTAGGCCATTTTGTAAGTATTAGTATTGTAAGTCTTATCTTCCCACTCGCTCCTTTCCTATCTCATCTTGTGTCTTCTGTCTATATATATATATATATATATATATGCAATTATTTTAATATATAAATAACCGACTAAAAAATTTATTTATTTTATTTTATTTTTTTCACAATTGACTAAAAGATTGACCTTGGGACGTGGTAGTGCAATAAATTAAAAAGACCCCACTTGGAGACTTCCTAACAAAATAATGTTAAGATAACATTATATAAAACAATGTAAAAATTGCCTTTTTTTTTTTTTTTTTTTAGCTGAAGTAAAAGTTCCAATTTCTAACGTTTAAACCTCAGCATTTAAGAATGTGAGACATAGTTATGATATCATGTCAAAATATAAAAATATTAGGAATAACTAAAAATAAGATGAGAATGAAAAAAAAAAAAAAAAAAA